>NW_005187423.1:2126221-2127128 GCF_000239375.1 Pundamilia nyererei | reverse complement strand
AGAGCTGCCTCTTTCCTGAACCTCGGGATGAGACAGAAAGTGGGCATAGGAGATAACACAAAAGGTTAAAGACTCGGTTAAAATAACTCTGCGACTCTATATTCTGAGAGTGCGTAAGGCTATTCTGAATCAGTTTTACCCAATAGGATTAAGTTTTGTTGCCTGACGAGTTATTCTGGATTCTTCTAGCAAATGACAGACTTTATTTTTACATCTTAGGCACTTAACTGCCCAGTGAAGATCAAGTCTTATTCCTTTGCAGCATTTGATTGAAAATAATTACTTTGATTCCATCACATCTTAAATTAATAGTGTTTAATGTCATTGGTTGGTTTAGCTGTTTTAGCTCATGCATTTTGTTTTTGTTTTTTGTTTTCTTTTTGTGTTAAGCCTTTTCCCCTACTATTCCCCTACTAACAAAGAAATCGTTCGATCACTCCACGCCTGAATCCTGACTGAGACCCTGCATCTGCAGGAGTAAGAAAAAAAAGGAAGAAATTAAAAAGAACAAACCACTGTAAATCGTGTGCGTGCATGCTGTTGAGTTGTGTGCGTGTGTGTGTGTGTGTGTGAGATTCACGCCGTGCTTACACGCCAATAATCTTGAGCACCCACGCGCTGTCATGCATAGAGAAGTTTCAGCTGCACAATAGCAGTGTGATGGGTGTGACTGTCTCTGGGATTAAAGTAGGAGAATAGATCCAGAAACAGACAGGTTCTACCGCCTGCTCGCCGAGACTCCTCCTTAACGCCGAGCGGGGGAAATCCTGACGCTCTTTAATGTCACGGTATCTGGAGCATTACAAGTAATCTTATTGTGTGTGATCTGATCTTAAATGTCAAGCCTTTCTTTTGAGGTTGTCAGCCTTGAGCCCCTTTTGTAAATGTGAACTAATGAAACACTTTT
>NW_005187423.1:2125644-2126006 GCF_000239375.1 Pundamilia nyererei | reverse complement strand
TAGTGACTAGTTTCCAAATTTTTCCAGTAACAAGCCTTTATGTAAGAAACTACTTTGTTTCTACTCATGAAAGTGGTTTCCTTTTGCATTTTTCTTTGCGAAAGTCTGCAAAGTGCTCCATAGAAAGGCAAGGAAGACATTTCTTTTATTACAAAACGGGATGTGTGTGGGTGAGGAAATCAAGTTGAGTTGTACTCATCATCCATGAAGGGTGATGTTGCTTTCTTTTCTGTGGTTACACAATATTTCTGTTAGAGCAACATCACTGCTGAATTAATCTAATCTAAGAGTAATTGTACCTGAGAAGCCGTGTACAGGGGACTGGATACACAGGATTGGCTGGCAGGGCAGCTACAGGATTC
>NW_005187423.1:2121245-2125115 GCF_000239375.1 Pundamilia nyererei | reverse complement strand
TGATCCTTATTAGCTTTATTTAACTTTGAATTAAGTCTCCCAAAATGGTACATAATGTTGTTAGCAGTGCCACTGTCTCTCCTCCTGTTTGATTCAAAATCCACCCCAAGATTGCCCCCTTAAAGCTGGAAGTCTGAAACTCTTTAGGAAAGATGTGATATTTTACGGCTTCATTTTCTCACGTTTTTCACTCTAAATTTCAATGAGGAGTCCCGGGTGACAGACCTACTCGCCTCTGGAAGTCACTCCAGGGCCGGAAACAATCTCAGACCTGACAGCCGACTGCGGCGTCAGACCCTCAGAGACCCTCATGGTGTGACTAACAAATTTTCAATAACACACCCACGCACCTGCGTAAAATACTGTTGCTTGGTAGTACCTACATACTTCTTTTAGTCCCTGCCTCTTCTCTTCTTTCTCTGCTCCTGCCATAGCTACCTGACCTGTCTTACTACCTTGTTTGTCATCTGCAATCACTTGCTCTTTGAGCGGCTATGACAGACAGGGGTATTAGCTACCTCAGTCTAGTGTTGAGAGCTGGGCTTCCCTGCTGAATAGAGAAACTATGTATGAACACCACAGGAAAACATGTAGCGACACACAATGGCACACTCCCAGTAACAGCTGCTTCTCACAGTGTGTGTGTGTGTGTTACTGCTCTGCAGATTTAACTCTTTTATTAGTTTTTGGCTTTTTATGTAAAAACTCCTTTATTTTTGTTAAGTGTTTGTCTCTTGTTAGTGTTATTTAAGTGCGTGATGAGGGACAGAAAATTAGAAAAGAGCGATCAGATCATCTGATATCTGACTTTTAATCAGATTATTAACACAAGTCAATTCATTCCTTAAATGCATTTACTGTGTGTTACTGTGTTTAACACACTATTGTGCTGGTATTTTAAAAGCTTATCGTGCTGTGGTTTAAAAAGTTCTAAATTTCTCCTCAAACTGTAGTGGAAAACTGCACAGGAGTCAATATGTACTCAAACACAACGATTACTGTATTATTTTTGACCACAGGTAAACACAGAGCGAGGAGGACAATGCCTTTGTGTTTGCATGGCACAGAAATACTAATCCTGAACTACTGTTACCTTCGTTAGTTTCAAAGTAAAGAAAGCATGTTTTTCATTATATTTAACAATGTAGTGGAAGCAGTGATAGAAAACACTAAGGTACACTGAGACATTAATACCTAAGCGAACACTTAACACAAATTTATTGTTATTATTTGCTTATATTAAGATATGTCAGGGATTACATTTACACTGCTAGAAAGAGGACTTTCACTTGGCTGACCCACTTAAGATCAGATTGCTGAATTTTACAGCACCTTTTCATGTGCCTATAATACAATAAAACTGCTATCGGACTAAATCGCTGTTGAATCAGTGCGTAGTAATGAGAATACTTCTTTGTTTGTTTTGTTTGTTTATGTCGATATTCAGTTGAATTTATAGGTTTATATGATCAAATTTCTTTGATAGTCACACAGCGGAGGGCCTTAATTTTAGGAAGCAAATATAATTTCTTTAACATGATTCTTAGTTGTTTTTAGCTACACATGACTAAAATGTAGCTTTTTTAAATGGCTTTATTACAAACACGTATGTAGTGCAGATGATGCACTTTAATTTCAGTGTATTTACTCTTAAACGGCTAAAGTCATCTCTATGGTATCGTTTTTTTTTTAAAGAAAGCAGTGACATTTATTAAATGTATATGTTTGAAAAACAAACAAACGATGATTAATATGATTAAATTAAGTAAAGGGTGAAGTAAATGATATGAATTAAAACAGACTAACTATTAGAGACATCCAAATCAGTCACACAGCACGACAGCATGACAGTATAAAATATTAAATTTGTTTTCAGCGCACAGTTGTGTTAGACCACATCAGTTTTATCTACGTGTACTTGATAAATTGGTCGCTCGTTTTGTTTGCCGTGTGTGGAAACCTCGAGATGTTGATTTAGCCGTGGGAGCAGACTGCTTCGTCCTGCGTGGTGTTGCTGGTGTCTCTGCACAGTAAGACTTGTTACAGATGAGCGTAGACAGCAGAACCGGCGTTAATGCCCCACAGCCTGTGGGTGGTAGCAGGATTTGATACTTGTTGTTCCCTCACCTTCACTGAATGTGAGGAACACGTCTGTGATTGGTGTGGGTTCTTTGTGGTCTGCTGCGGTTTGGGGTTGGCCAGAACAGAGATGCAGCCTGCCATTCATGCATTAAGAGCTGCGGCGGATTCAGGTGTCAAAAATGATGGAGTGGTTGGCTGTCCTGCCAGTTTAAGCTTGCCATGGCTGGCTAAGCGAGCGACTGACAGAGTGCGCAGCAACCCTTCTCTTTACACGCACACTAAATGAATCATTGATTCTGACTCGTGCAGACGGGCCTGTTCAGCTTGATTTTAAAAGAATAAGTTTGTGAACTTTGATCAAAATAGCTTCTTTGATTAAAAACAACAAATCAAGGCAGATAAATGTATTGTAGTAGTAGAAGAAACAGCTGGGAAAGGTCTAAAAGCAGCTGTGGTCAAGGATCATTTGGATTTAAGCAGCTTGATCAGTTGTTAGAAATTTTCAGGAGCCTCTTAAGTGTGTCAGGGTCTGTAACACAGGACGACATCTGGAGACACGATGGCTGTGAAGGATTATTTCTTTTCTTTTTTTTTCAAAATGAAGCTGTCGTCTCGGTGGTACAGCATCCAAGCAGGCCACCCACCATGAGCGAGGGTCTAAAGGAATGCTTTTTACTGGATTGCTTGCCCCCGGCCCCCCCACCCCCTTATTCACTTTCCTCAGACCTTGAGTGTGTGTGTGTGTGTGTGTGTGCGTGAGACAGAAGCGTCATCACATATATTACCCGGACAAGACGAGTGCGTGCTCGCGTACTCTCTGTGTTTTTGTTTGTCTGGAGGTGGATTTTCCATGCGTACTGTGACCACCAGTGTTGTGGCTTCAGAGTGGCTTTGTTTTAATTTATTGACAGATTATTCAGGGAAATGGTAGAGAAAAGGATGGGAAGTTTTTTTTTTAATTTTTAAAAAAATTTTGTTGTTTTTTTACACATGAGCAATTTAGACCGGAAATTATGTGGCAACAATTTTGATAATCTTTTCCTTTGTTTATGGGGAAACTCCACAGAGGATAAAGAGAACCACTGCACAAGAACTAATTTCCTTAGTGGGCATTTGAGGATTGCTCTAAAAGTAAGTTAATCCCTATAGATCCCAGTATTTAAATGCCCTCTTTTACAGCATTAAAAAGCATGTTTGCAGCCTGGCACTGATTTTCTTTAATAATGACTTATTTTATAAGTCATCAGAGTTAGGTGCATGGTTGCCTTTGACTTTGCTATGTTTTGACACAGACAGCTGTCTTGTAGGCCTCAGTAAATAAAGTAACTGAAATGGATTTCTCAGCCATGTTTGTGTTGTTGGAGCATTTTAAGCGTATTTTTATGGAGCGGTCTGACGACTACTATAGCTTACTCAGTGATAGAGCTCATTCAAGAACTTTGTGCTTTAGTTTCTTGTGAGTTTAATTCTAGTATTTTAGTAGTTTTAGTAGCACCAATTAGCACATTGCACCTGCACAGATTATGATGACAGACAGTATAAAACACAGACCCAAACACCATCAGCAATGGTTTAGAAAGTCCCATTCTGAAGCTTTGATATGAGAGTTTCTACCATCCGGTTGTTCAGTCTGACGTCACTAGCCGTGTCTGGGTCTAAACTCCGCTGCAGGTCCATATATCAAACGGTCCATATATCAAACGATCACTATGGCATTACTGAGAGTTGAAAAACTGTCTAAAGTCTTTCATCTTTAATAAAATGATCAGCGTTCTGCTCTACCAGGTG
>NW_005187423.1:2115826-2120865 GCF_000239375.1 Pundamilia nyererei | reverse complement strand
CCATCCACAATACGAGGTTAGTCATTCATATACTGCTGCATGGGCTGGGCTGTAGTTACATCCTAAGGTTTTAAAAACTGAGCTTAAATAAATGATTAGCAGTAATAAAAGCCAAGGGAGGGCAACAGGGATCACTGACTGTTTTAGGAGCTTTTTGAGATCAAATAGAAGAAAATACATAACATTAAACATGTTAACAACACAAAAGCCATATTAAACGCAGACTACTTTAGACCTGGAGGTAGGATTCGTCGCGTCATCACTGAACAACCGGATTGCAATCTTGGTGCTTTGCTATTGGATGTGATTAGTGGCCCAGGTCTGACTGTGAAACCACATGCTCACTGGCTAACAACTTATGGTTATCAGCCCATTTATTCCTCCTTTCTGAAATGTAGTATGACCAAGATTAAGAAACTGGTCTTACATTAATATTTATCCAAATATGACCCAAAATGAGTAAATGAGCCCATAAACTCTTCAGGAAAATGTTTAAAGAAGTTGTGTCAGAACGCCACACTCCCATGCCTTTAAGTAAAAGTTTTGCATTTTGAAACGTGTTGGCTCCGGCACTGGAGCACAGGCAAACCTTCATTTCCAGTTTGCATCATTCTTTTTAAACTTGGTGCAGCACCTTTGTTGCAGTTAAAAATCCAACAACCTCCGGGAACCTCTGCCGGCCTATTAGGAAATATGCGATTCTCTAGCAACCAATTGTTGTGGCAGTGGTGGACAGCTCTTGAGCAGTGTGCGCATGAAGTCAGGTGAGAGACCTACACATGACCTCAAGTGGCTACTAAAAAATGCAGATTTACAGCACCTCTACGCTGGCTTCATTTTTCAGATGCAGAAAGCTTTTAGAATCTTTTATGCGGTTTATCTTTATGAATTGTGGTTTAGCTCGGTTTAGCTGATCACTTCATACTCTATTCAACAATGTAATATTGTAAAAAAACGCAAACTCAATATTGCAACAAAAAACAAAAATAAGCCAAAAAATCCCAACACAGAGCACTGAGTCCAAAACCAGCACATCGTATCATATCCATCTTTTATATACAGTCTACTTTCGAGGACATGTCAAATCAGAATGTGTGTTTAATCTTTTTGCACTGGTGCTGGTAGAATATGTTTTTCAGCTGTAGGTTCAGCAGTTAGTCTCCAGGCAGTTGGGTTTCTTTCTTTTTTTTTAACCCTTTGACCTTTTGACCTCCTCCTATTTCTGAAATCAATCGACTGCCCTTGGCTTTCAGCTTCTCACGTGGGAATGTTTGCCATCTTCTCAAATTGCAAACTAAATATGTTATAATAACAGATTCCGTGACTTAAGAAAATAAATAAATACAGAGAGAGAGAAAGAAAAAAGAAGGAAATTTGTTAGATCAATCAATAATGAAAAACAGTTATTAAGCAAACCTCGCTCAGCTGTCTTACAAAGTACATCCTGTTCAGACGTCCAGTTCAGTATTAAAGAGAGCTGTGTTTTTGATGTTAAACTGATTAAAGATAGAGTGGACGTTTCTGGCGCAACTTCTTCTTCTACCATTCTTCTCCATACACCATCTGCAGAGGCCCAAGCTCCAGCAACATCTGCAGTATAAAGAACTATTTTATTATGTGACCCCTGTGTTCAGTCTCATCAGCAGAATGCAGTCAACTTAATTGTTTCATAATTCAGATGGACCCAAAACATACAGCCCAGGCACCCCAGGAGTTTATTATATATATATATATAAAGCAAAGAAGTGGAATATTCTTGAACAGCCAAGTCAGTCACCTGATCCTAGAGCATTTAAGCATGCATTTCATTGTTTGAAGACTAAACTTTGGACAGAAAGCCCACAAACAAACCGCAACTGGAAGCCGCTGCAGTTAAGGCCTGGCAGAGGATTACAAAGGAGGAAAGCCAGCATCTGGTGATGTCCATGAGTTCAAGACTTCAGGTATTAGGTATTGTCTAATTACTTTTGAGTCCCTGAAGGGATTGTGTTAAAAAATGCTTTTGTTCCTTGTTTTGTTTTTTGTTTTTTCTTCAACCCGGTGAATTAAAGCTGCACTTCAGCTGCATGTTGATGCATCTCAAGTTCATTGTGGTAATGTACAGAACCAAAACAGTGTGGTCATTGACACTTCTTCTGGAAAGACAAGCTTCTCCTAGTTGGAAATTTGGTGCTTTTTAGTTTTGAATGCTGGGATCTGGTGCTTATTAAACTACCGATTATAATAATGATTATAAATTATAATAATCCTGATTGGCAGGTTATATTCGCTTCTTTGCCACATTGTTATCATACATATGAAATGGAGCTAATAAGAATACTTTCAGAAAGCTGAATGGATTAAAGAGTTGCTTTAAATGTATGATATGCTGAATATGTTTCATGGAAAGGAACTCATGCTGTTGCATAAATGTCACAAGCATGCCATAAACCTAAGTTATAAGGTAGTACAAATAAACATCATACCACTCTGTCCCTTTCTTTTTTTTGGTTTTAAACTTCAGATATAAAATAACAAATACAACTGAACCAGATAGCAAGCTTCAGTTCCCCTCTAAGAAACTTGCCTCACAGAGCACCTTAGGTTTATCACCACTAGAGGATGCTTTGCTTCTAGTGAGTCTGACAGTCCAGCGGAGTCAGTGGGAGTCAGACAGATAACTGGCAAGGTTCAATATTTAAGAGGATACGCCCTGTATCCACAATATCCAACTGTACTCATACGACAATGCTCATTACTGTATGTTTTGGTTTGTGTATTGTGGAATTATCTGTCCTGCACAATGTCAAACAAAGAAAAGGCTGTGTCTATATTTGCTGTGATCAGCAGAGCGACAGGCCACAGGGTGTGTGACACTGAAAACGACATGCACTAATGCTGCTCAAAAGACAGCTGACAGGAAACAGTGAGACAGTACTGTACTGTAGGTGTCCCTGAAGCGAGTCCAGCAGACCAGTGTGTGTTAATATATGCATGCATGTCGAGGTGTAGAGGTAAAGTTGTGTGCTTGAAAAGAGGGTGTAGCCAAAGTGACTCATGGTAAGAGACAACGGTTGAATACCTAAAGTTTTTACTGGAGTTATCTGGTGTGTAGTTATAACCTGAGACAACCTATCTGATTGTTTTGCATATTCAGCTTCCTTCTTTCACACGTGGGGCAGGCAGCAGAACCAGATCGTCCCAATAAATAAAAATATGCTGTAACTTGCTTCCCTGTTCACAGAAATAAACAGAAAAAATGCTTTCTCCCAGCAGATGACCCTAAATCACCATTTAGGGTCATTTTTCAGGTAACAGCGCCAGCTTTCTATATCTGGTATCTGTTTTCATGTGTAAGTAAAATGAAGGTTTTGGATTGTTAACGAAAACTGAATAAATAATAAATAAACCACAGGACAGTGCCTTCAGCTTTAGCAAGTACAGACAGACATCTAATACAGTCTGAGGAAATGAAGATAATAGTCTGACAAGCAGTTAATGAAGGATATGGTTTCAGTCACTGTGCAGTGGTAATTTCCTGAAACATTATACAAACAGTGAATCTGAACATAGAAAGAACTTTAAAGTTTGAAAACTTTTGGTAATTTCTCAAAAAATAAACACAAATAAGTACATGTTGAAGTGGAGACAGATACTGGTTATATGTGTCGTTCATTCTTACAAAGATATCAGCCATCAGAGGGTAACTAAATTGCCCTCCATCTACCACAAAGTTTGCTTTTATGCAGCACATCAAAGTTTATTCTGTAGAAACAGCTTCAAAGCAGACAGAACACTAAACCACAACACACATTGATGGTGATTAAAAAATCCCACAAATTGCATATTTTGTTTGATGTGATTATTTTGGCTCATGTTAATGCAGAGAAAATGTTTTTTGTTGTGGCACTGATGAGATTGAACATTCAGCACTAACACCAGCACTTACAATATATCAGCATGACAATAATACTAATAAAATGGTAACAGCTCCTTTCTTTGTAGTTGATCTGCTGGTGTTTTTTTATGGAGTTGCACATCTGGTATCTCATTTGTGTTTCTGTTACTCAATTTTCTGCAATTTTTATTTGTTCAGTGTCATAATACATGATAGATTGAGGCCTTACAAACCTAAACGCCTGTGCAAAATGTGCTTAAACAAGTACTCGGTGGTCTCCGTCGAAGAAATCTTTACACCAGACGCTTTATTAGGTGCACCTTTGCTAGTACTGGGTCGGACCCCCTTTTGCCTGCAGAGCTGAATTAACTTAATTCTTCATGGCAAAAACTCAACAACAGAGTAAACCCCAGCAATCACATGATTGCCTATATGAGCAAGAACTTTGGTGACTATGGGCAGTGGCGGTCCTAGCCAGTTTGGCGCCCTGTGCGAACACTCCCTCTACACACACACAAAACATATTAAGGATTGTACATTAACATAAAATTGTTGTACACACACACACACACATGAAGAGAGAGAGAGAGAGAGTATGCATAATATGCAAACGGCTACCAAACAGCCATAATAATTCGTCATACAATGAGAACAGTACGAATCAACAACTGAAAATGACTAATTAATATTAAAATCTGTAACATAATGTATTGTTTGGAGTTTAGTCTGTTACTGTTGCTATTTTTTTACCATTTCTTCTGTTACTCACATATTTTCCTTAGGGATTAATAAAGTATTCTGATTCTGATTGTTTCAGGATGACCTGCCAGTATCCAATCACACATCTGCTTACCTGCATCTTTTTCTCATTTCTCTTCCTCTTCTTTTCTCTTTTTCTAAACTGAGGACCTGATGGCTTTGAACTTTTCTTGTCCATCTTCCATTGGTTTTAATTTTGCACTCCAGTATGAACACCCATCTCAACCCAAGGATCACCACAACATGATCTAACACACCTACACCTTAGTTCACAGATTCACTTTGTCTAGGGTGCATTTCTGAGATTTCAAACAACCCAGGATTCAAATCATGAATACATAATGGGCTTGGATTTACAACATTATAAATGAAATGTGCTCTATTTGGAAGCAGCAAGCCCCCC
>NW_005187423.1:2085411-2115806 GCF_000239375.1 Pundamilia nyererei | reverse complement strand
GACCTGATGGCTTTGAACTTTTCTTGTCCATCTTCCATTGGTTTTAATTTTGCACTCCAGTATGAACACCCACCTCAACCCAAGGATCACCACAACATCACAGATTCACTTTGTCTAGGGTGCATTTCTGAGATTTCACACAACCCAGGATTCAAATTATGAATACATAATGGGCTTGGATTTACAACATTATAAATGAAATGTGCTCTATTTGGAAGCAGCAAGCCCCCCCCCCACCCCCCTTCGACGGCATGTGTGTGAGACTTTAAATCATCAAACTCTAAATTTTAAATTGTTATTGATCCCTTTACCCCTGGTCCTAAAGTGTATATTTATTTTCTTACTCTTCTTACATATATTTTTTGTTTGCTTGCACTCCTGTAACTGGAGCCTTGTCGTCTCGTTTCTCTATATCAGGGTTCCCCAATCCCAGTCCACGAGGGCCGGTGTCCCTGCAGGTTTTAGATCTCAGCCTGGGTCAACACACCTGAATCACATGATTAGTTCATTACCAGGCCTCTGGAGAACTTCAAGACATGTTGAGAAGGTAATTTATCCATTTAAATCAGCTGTGATGGATCACAGCGGTTTTAGATACGTGTCGCCCGTATCTAAAACCGCTACTGACTATGGGAAAGAAAACCTCTTTTTAACAGGACGAAACCGGCTCAAGGAAGGGCAGCCATCTTTGAGTTCACTGTCATGTTCAGGACACCAGTTTGAAATGATTGGGCTTTGTGACATGGTCTGTTATCTTGCTCAATTTAATGATAATGACACCCATTAGAAGACTGGCATGGTCAGCAAAAACAGCCAGGTTGGCCTTTGGAGGATGTTCAGTTGGTACAAACGGGCTCAAAGTGTGCTGAGAAAATGCCCCCCATCATCACATCACCAGCAGCCCGAAGCACTGATGCATGCTGTCATGTTGTTTGTATCAGACCAGAGAGTTTTTTTTACCCAATCTTCTGTTGTCAGTTTTGGGGGATCCCACGTAAACTGTACCCTCAGTTTCCTCTTCTTAGTTGACAGGAGTAGCAACCCGTGTGATCCTCTGCTGCTGTAGCCCATCTGCTTCAAGAATCAGCTTGGTATGCATTCAGAGATGCTCTTCTGCATACCTGGCTTGAGTTCCTGTCAACTCGAAGCAGTCTGGCCTTTCTTCATCAACAAAGATTTTTAACCCAGAACACTGCAGCAGCTGAAGTCACTTAAATCCCCTTTCTTGATCCTCAGTTTGAATTTCAGCAGGTCATCTTGACCATGTTTACATGCATTGGATTGCTTGCTTGTGATTGGCTGATTGGGTATTTACTTTAATGAATAAACAGTTGTAGTTCTAGTGTGTGCTCCAGTAATGCTTACATTACTGTGTGTGTAAGCATTTGAAATGGTAAATGGACTAAGTGCTATTTCTAACCACTTAATATACTGCTGGCTTTTTAATGTGTAACATTGTATAATTTACACTCCAGGTATGTGTTTTTAATAGGTAAAAAACTGAAATAAATTAAATAAATTTAGTTATATCCATTTAAATTACAGGAGAAAAGTATTATTACAAGAGTGCGATGTTGAAGTATTTAGTTAAGTTGAAAGCTTGAACAAATTTACTTACTTTCCAGTACTGCTGATAGCGGCTGCTCTACAACATAATTCCTTGTTTGTATGGGTTAAAAAAGTTTGCTTTGTATATCCCAGCTTACACATGCTTGCAGTGTGTTTAATATCTTTTGGAGCCTTTAAGATGCTTGAAGCTGCAGTCATGCTTTTGATGACCTTACACCAACAGGGTTATTTAAATATTTCAGCCGTCTTGAAAACACAAAAGAAGATTCTCATACCTGACCCATTTCACCCCCCGCTTCTCACAGCGCATCATGAAAGAATCCAGCAGGAAAATGAATAATGCATCAACCTTCTTGTATTTGCAGAGCTAAGTCGCCACCCCGCTTCCTCGTGTACTGACAATAACAGAGAGGTGTAGCGAGGTAAAATAGCTCGTGTTACATGATCCCACACTGAGCTTAGGTTTAGTGTAGATGTGGACAAAAAGATTGTTTTGTGAAGGGAAAATCATCAGGCCAATAACCATTTCTTGGCATTTATTTGAATAAATTACACTGATTTGAACTGAATTACACATTTTTTTTCTTTACATCAAGCGTACAGTTTTAGAATCCAGTGCAGGAAACAAACAAAACAAGAACAGAAGAAGAAAAAAAAAAAACAGACCCCCCCCCCAAAAAAACAACAAAAAACAAAAAAACAATCCAAAGACAATCATGTGCAGCACATAATCCCTCCTGTCACATTGCTTCTGGGTTAGATACTATATATACATCTATAGAGTATGTGTATACTTCTGTCACAATTACAAAAATAAGATACGTTACTGTAGATGCGCGACTACACACACACACACACACGCACACACGAGGTGAAAACAAAACACAAAAAAGCTGTACAGTCCTCATTGAGGGCAAAGATACACACGATTGTTTAAAAAGTGAACGACAAAAAGAAGGAAGAATTTGTTACGTCTTAAAAAAAAAGAAGAATAAATACCTCTTTAAAACTGTATCGCTAGACTCCAGCCAACAAAATATACCATCTGTTAACATTGTGCTTCCCTTTGGAAGAAAAGAATACACTAAATATGGGTTATCGGCTGATTTTGCATCATTTATTGTAATTTTCCACACAAAGAAAAAAATAGTAAATGTTTATGTTTTACATTTATCCTGTGTCTCATAAAGATGTCTTACGCTGTTTCTTACTCTTAGTCCCCCCCACCCCCAGTGCATGTTTCTCATACAAGCATAGATTAACTGAAATAAATAAATATAAATCAAGCAAACATTTTGTATGAGAAACGTGTGAAAGGTCCACTGTCATAAGCATAGTATGTCTTATAAGACGAATACGTTAAACATTCTTATAGGTTTTCTTTTCCATATAGATCTGCTGAACATAGTGAATTGGTCCATGTTTGTTTTAACGTTGAACACTGTCAGAGACAGTAGATGTTAAAACCTCAGCATCAGAGGTCCTCTGCAGCCCCATCCCTGTGCATTACTTGAAGAGTATGCAAACCCAAATAAACCGCCCGCCCCCAAAATACACGCGCAACATTTCTACAAGATGGGTGAAAATAAATAAATAATTGAATAAAAACAGTCAGTGCTGCTGCACAGGCTGTTCTGCAGAAAAGAAAACCTCAGTGATAAAACGTGCACTACAGCTCGGTCGATATGAGTTCTTGGTTATCGGTAGATCACCAAAAGATGGGGAAACGATCTCACATAATACTGCATACGAGCATATCGCAGGTTGGAAAAAATTGGACATCTACAACAACATCTAGTTTTTCTAAGCTCGGGCATGACGTGGAAAAGGGGGGGAGAGGGGTATGGTTTATACGGTTGTATAACCGTGAAGAAAAAGCTATTTGTGTTTGCATAATTTTAACCGATATATAAAATTTCCACCAAGACAAAAAAAAAAGAGGAACAAGCTATCATTGGACTCTTTCCTTAAAACACTCCTGCCTAGTATCATCGGTGGCTTACAGAAGCTAAACTACAGAACACTACTTGGACTAGTAAGGGATGCAGGAAGAAGAGCTACGCCTTCTTCAGCTGCACAATTATATGGTTTCCTCAAGTGTTAAGATTTATACATCATTATATCACAACACATCAACCATGTTTCACACTGCTGATAAAATACGTGTCGGTGGACTGAGACTTACGCACCGGAGTTTTTCTTTACATCACTTCAAAACAATTTAAACTTCACTGTTTTTAGAAAATCATGTCATCACTTCACTAATCACTGGCTCGGGTATGTGTCACATACTTAATAAAGCGTCACCTCCTAATAGAATACCAAAGAACTCCAGGTTGCAAGCTTAAACCTGTTCCCATCAAACAGACTTTCTGATACCTTCCTGCTGGAGTTTCATTTTCATTCAGGTTTTACAAGTAACTTTGGTATAACATATGACCAATATGTTACAACACATGCACACAAAAAAACCATTAAAATACTGTGTTACTTGATGAATCTCTTTAGTTTTGTCTAAACTCATTTAAACTGATTCTTTTTAGGACATGACAGGAACATAGTTTCACCCAGAACTGTCAAAAGAGGCAACGACTGTCGAAAAAAGGAAAATTGAAAACAAAAATATTCAGTTAAACATTTTTTTAAAAAACATGAAACCAGTTGAAAACATGCTGGAACTACAGTCTTAAACATGAAGCATGTGGACCGATTATTTTGTAGTGGTAGTTTGAGGAAAAAAAGAGTTTCTATCTACTGCAAAGGTTTTCACGAAACACAGAGATACAGAGTGTGATTTTGCAAGCCTGCGCTGAGAAGCTTGTGACGGACTGACAGCCAACCTAAAGCGAGACAAAAGCCGGGACGGAAACGGATAAAATGACTACGGAAGCCTGAAGGTGACTCGTGGGATAAGGGGGAAACAAGACTATAAATGCTGTTTTCTTTTTTTCCCCTCCCCTCGCTTTCTTTAAGAGTGCTTCCTTTAAGTTATCATCACTCTCGCTCACATCTTCATTGGTTATTGTTTCGTTGCCGTTTTGACTCCTTTAAAGCGGAGTGCAGGTGGATAAGTAGGAATGTTTAGGAAAAGGTTACTGGGAATAGTTGGAGGAGGAACTGGAGGCCAGGATTTATCGTGTCGCAGCTTCGGACACTGCCGGTAGTCGAGACATCCTAGTGGGGCAGCGGCACCAGGATATCCACGTAGTTGATGGGAAAGAAGCCCGAGTTGCCCTGCAGCATCCCCTCGTACCAGTTGTCATCGATCTTATTGGTAAGGGTGATGATATCGCCCTCCTTGAAGCCTAGCTCACCTTCGTTCTCAGGGTCAAAATCGTACAGCGCACGACAGCAGGGCTGGTCCATGGGGGCTGGAGAAGAGGAAGAGAGCGGTTCGGAGAGATAAACAAATAAAAGTAGAGTTAGGAGAGGCAGGCGAAGGAGATGAGACTCCACACATTGATTACAAGCAGAATAACCACAAGAAAAGCTTGTGAAAGGCTCACCTGGAGACCTGGCTAAAAGAGGGAAAGAGAGCAGGAGACAAAGCAAAAGAGACACAAAGCATCAGTAGCCGCGAATATAATTAGCGTTTCAAAGAGCAGTTTAATATTTTAGGAAATGTCCTTATGGCGTAGCGTTCAGAGTTGTTGTGTTATAGCCTGTGTGGCATTTCTTAACATCTGTTTTTGACCGTGTAACTGGCGCATCGTTTCCCTGTGTAGGTGCAACATACAAGTGAGTGTTATACAGCCTTGAGCCTCCAACCTCAAGGGGGCAGTAATGAGCTCACTAAAATCTGACAACAGCACATTGAAAGAAGAGTTGGCCCACAGAGGGTTGGAAGAACGAAGCCAATGCGGAAGTCATTTTTATCTGCATTCTATTGCAAGGCCACCAGATGGCGATAGCTGTGGTTGCAAAAAGCCCTATTGAGGTTTAGGGGAAAACAGGTTTCTGGCTTGACCTCTGTAAACACTTTCCTGATATATTTACACTCACCCCCCACCCCCTCTAAACGCCTTTGAAGCTTATGTCTTCTGTGTTGTGAGATGTGATGATTCATGTGTTATGTGCTGTTCTCAAACTGATCTCCCTGTTGGAGCTCAGTCTGGGGGGAGTTCTTTTTTTCTCCTCGTCTTTCCCATGTTGTGCATTTTCCATTGTTGTTCGGTTCCGGGTCGCTGCTCGTGCGCCTGACCGACCAGCTACCTAGCCTGACCTGTCTCCCCAATGTGATGTTTGTGTATTGTATGTATGGTCGGCAAGGTCAGTCTCTAGATTGCCCCTTGGGGATAAATAAAGTCTTCTGAATCTGAATACATCATTTGTTGAAGGTGTTATTATTTAATCTGTTTTATCTGGCTCTGAGCAGTTTACAAGGACCTCCAAAAAGTTCATATTAACTCTCGTAAAATAATATTAGTGAGGTTTACAGGTGCCAGCAGGTGAAATTTGTTAAGATGAGCTGCTACCCAGGTCTGTCAGTTGGTTGGCTATAGCTTTATATTTAGTGTCCAGACAGGGATGTTCTTATGTAAGGCTAAGCAAATACTCAATCAAGAACATTTCCAAAAATGTCAGATTACTCTTTAAAGAAAAAAGAGCTCAAAAAAAGAGAACAAACGGGGGTTAGCACTGCAATCAAACAAACAAAAACAAAAAAATAAATAAAAAGACAAGAATACACTTATTCAAAAGTCCATTTATGGAAGGATAAAAGTAAGAGTGATAGCGAGATGTGGCATCTCTTCCCAAGTCACTCTTGCTCACCTGGAGATCTTGCTGCAAAGGAGAAAGAAAAAGAAGAAGGGTGTGCGATGAGAATTTTATCACTCAAATCTTCAGATGGAGAAATGATGAACTGATGGAATTACAGTGATCACAGCGATGACGAGTCAGTAGACAAGAGAGCAGGAAGAAAAACAACAATTTGAAAAGAGGTGGAAAGGCCATAGACTGTAGACAAAAGATGGACATAACCCCTTACAACATCAACCTCTGTGCAACATCTGTGTTTTGAAAAACATAACAAGCAAGAGAACCAGGACGCGATCCCAGTATACCCTGCTAGTGACTTTAAACTAAAGGCTTTGACTATAAAGCCATTAGAAAAATGGTTAAAGTGAGAAATACATTTTATAAAACTGTGCTCCTTTTAGCAAACTGAAGAGTTGCCCCCTGCTGGCCATTAGAGGGAAAAAACATGCAAGTATGAAACCCTAAAACTGTGTCCATCTTTTATCTACAGGCTATGAGAGAAGCAGACAGACAAAGAAAGAGTGGGGGAAATAAAATAAGTCAGAAAATTCACAAAAGAACGAAACAGACACAGCAAATGCTCGTCTGTCGATGCGGTTCTTTAAGTCATTGTTGAGAAATCTTTGTTAGGCAAGTGGACGGCACGTGATTTTCTGCTGTTTGTTTCATCCACTTAAAACTGACAAGTTTCTCTCACACAAAAAAATATTAATTAAAAACAAAAGATGTATAACAAAGCAAAAAAAGAAGAAGAGATACTGTGGTATCTCTCCTGGATTCACTGTTGTCTCACCTGGAGACCTTGCTGCAGAGACGGAAAAGGGAAACAACATAAGGAAGGGGTGCAGGAAATAAGAAGTAGTAGTTCTGAGTTTCCAGTGTAAATGAAGACGGGTGATGATGAACTGATGATCACACAAAGGTAGAAAAAAAAAGCACAAGTTTAACCTGGCTCACCTGGAGACCTCGAACCTACAAGAATTAAAAAAAAAAATCATAATGGGAAAGAGAAGAGTGCAGAGTTGGATTCATTGGTTCTCATTTGTTGATGAATATTCTGATCAGTTCATGTTAAAAACTGTAAATAATCAGTAGGGGAAAAGATAAAATTAGGAAACCAAAAGATGCACTGTAAATTCTCAAATATATTTCACTTCCTTTATTGGCTGCTGCCATTTAAAAACAAAAAAAATATCATATTGTTGTTCTGCTGTTTGAACTGCTGGTTTAAATAGTTACAAAATATGGAACTGTTTGTGTATTGTGCATATTTTCTTTTATCTTGATAGCAGATCTACTCCATTTTTCATGCGTTCTTTGATGTTGTTACTGTGCCTCTTTGCTGTTAAAAGCAGAATCCTGCGTATATTATATTTCATAGTAAATAGCTTAAATGGGAGCGATGAAGATGTATTCTTTTCCGGGAGCCTTTTATTGTGAAATATATCGAGCAGAGCGTTACTGCAAGCAGGTCATAAAGTCAAGCTCTGCCCACAATCCAAGAACAGTTCCTGTCTGACTTATCAATTTCATAATTCTTGACACTGATGTCTGGTTTGATCTGTACCCTGGGGATGAAGGCCTGCTGTTGCTCTCCCTCCTTTGAATTTCCATGTATGCGCACGAAAGGGCAGAGACATTTGCTCTCCACACACCCCAGGCTTTTTTACACACATGCATGTGAAAGGGCAGGTGGGTGCCAATATAGAGCGATGCTGCCAAGTACATTTAAGGGTCTACAATCAGACCTGACTGCAGCAAAAAGAACGTTTGCACAGGACTCTGTGCAGAGATACAGTGCAGACATACTGCTTCCATAGGAATTAGGAGGATAAGTAGCAGTCAGATGCTAATCAAATGTCCTTCCTTAACCGATCGTCACCAAGTGGGACCACCACCACTATAAAAGCAGAAGTTCTGGCAGTTTGCTGATCTGGAGCATTTGGGTGTTTGTTAACACAATGCCACAATCTTTCCAGGAGTGGACATCCCAGAGAATTCATGCCGATGCTCAGAGAAACTGCAAAAATCCCAAGAGCTACATCTCAGACTCTGCAGGCCCCAAAACTGAACAACTGAAGACTGGACTAAAGTCTGGCTTGCTTGTAAGGGTTTCCAGAAGAAAGGAAAAAAATAGCGGCATAGTGTTGCAATGGCCCAGTCCAGACCTGAACCTGACTGAAATGCTGTTGTTGGACTTTCAGAGAGCTGTGAATAAAGGTGGGTTGATGATGTATATAGTTTTTTGCTTATGATGCTGCAGTCCTGTGAAACTCTGTTTTCCACATGATTGTAAGTGGCCTAAAATTTGAACAAAGTCAAATATTCATCAGCGAAAGGTATGAGTAAGGTTTTATCAGTTAATCTGTTACATCTGTGTTAGTGTTGTTTTTTATTTGAGAATTTACAGTGAAAATGAAAAACGGAGAAAGGTTAAATGAAGGGAAAAAAATAATTTTTAAAAGTAGCCCAGAAACTATCCTTGAAGACAAAATTAGACTCACGAGATTCTCAAAATTGAGATGAAAGTATACATATAGTACAAGGACTAGTTTCTGGGCATCTTCCTGAACAGTAAGTTTGTATTCTAGTTCTCACCTGGAGAGCGAGCACTGTGGACACCTCCATTTTGGCTCAAATTGATGGAGAAGTCCATAGATGTGCGCGGTTTTGGGACAAACTCTTTCCTTGGTTTGGTGGAAGTATCCTTTATCCTAGAAAAAGCCAAATAATCCCTCAGAGATTCTGTTTCTCTGGCTTTGCTGCATCACTAAATAACACTTCAAACATGTAAATCATGAGAAGACCCAGCGGGAAAGTGAAATGTCAGTACTGACCGTTCATCGATCTTACTGGTCAGCTGTGTGAGGATCTCGGCAGCTCGGGTGTGATACTCCACCTGAGCGTGAACCAATGCAGCCAGCTGGCTCACCTGTTCAATCTGTTGATGCACAGAGAAGAAGCACAAGATCTGCTACACATCCATACAACAGGCTTTCTACTTTAAACCTTTATCACCAAAGTTTCATACAAATCCAATGAACTTATTTTGTATTTTTGACTGTGAAACTCATCTTTCAGGAATCTTTTTATATTTTTCTTTAGGCCAAAACGATTGAGGACTTAATGTGAAGCCCACCAGGTAAAATCTAAAATCTAACCGGGATTCACTCTCAGACATGTTCAGAGGTTCACATATGTCATGTGTGCTGATGAATTTTGGGAAGTGCATAGTGCTTACATCACTCTCCAACAGGTGGAACATGCTCTGCTCAGCGACCTCCTTGGAATCATCGAATTTCTCAAGCGCTTGTTTGAGTTCGTCATCCGTCAATTTGCCCTGACGTTTCTTTTTATAATCAAAGTCTAGACGTCGACCTTCCAGTTTCTTCAGGTGGTGCTGAAATGAGAAAAACCAGACAGGTGATATGAATTCCCGACCCAGAGATGATTTTCATTAGTCCCCCACCCCCACCATGCCGCAGTGTCAGAGTACCTGGATCTCCCTGAGATCTTTGTCGTGAAGGTTCTGCAGAGGATCCACAAAGTTCTGCTTCACCTCCATGTCCAGAGCATCCTTAACCTCTCCAAGCTCACGCATGGCTTCTCCAACATCAATCAGCGCAAGACCTACAAAAACAACACACATTTTGTATTTAGTCGCCACATAACATGTGAACACGCGTTTTGATTTCAGTGTATGATGCAGAAAAATGTGGGGATTTTAAGTGTAACTCTCTCATTAGAGCCTACAGCAGATTTTCAAAACAGGTGCTTCTCTTTGAAAAACATCTTAATGTTCAGTCATGAAAAAAGGCACTCTGCTGTGGATCTTGGCTGGAAAACAGACTCATACATTTTTCATGATATTTCTTTCCTGCGTACTTGAAGGAATAAAATCGTTCTGCTTTGTTCTTGCAGAGTCTGTAAGAAAAGTGTTTGTCAGACTTTCTGTGACCAGCTTTTAATGTGCTGCAGCTCACCAAAGTTTGACTCCTCTCCGAGCTCCCTGCCAAACTTCTGCATGGCCTCTCCTAGGATGACCTCAGTCTGGGTATAGCCCGGCCCCTTCTCTTGGCCTCGGATGCGTGACATGGAGTTCATCATGCTCATCTTTGCTCTTGTGGCTAAAGAGACAGAAAACTAATGAAATCCAATGCTTCTGGGATTCACGTTTGAAGGAATTAAATCTGCAGTCATGATCCACAAGCCTAAAATGTAATTAAAATGGCTAAAATGAGTTTATTGTTTACAGGAAGTTTAATTTGCAGATTAATGTTGCAAAATACAAGAAGAAATTAAGGCTAATAAGCATTTTGGATTAACCATTAGTGAATGAAATAACACTGGAAAAGTGGTAACACAGGTAAAGGTCAGCCAGCAACACCAAACACCAATCCTGAAGTTTGTGGGATAACCATCATGTTACCTGGGTTAGGCTGCAGATACTCAGTGGTCTTTGTGATGATGTCCATCACCGCTCGAGCTGTGGTGTCCACCCTCTGCACACCACAACGTGGAAGGAGATACACAAGGCAAAGAAAGAAATTACAGGTAAGAAATGACAAGCTGCAACAACATTATTACACGAGGATATCAGATAGCTCACATCGCAAACAAGTACTAACACACATCCATGCTCTGCTCATAGGTGTAACATGGAGCTGTAAAGTGGGTGCAACATCCCAAAGGTATTAGACCTTTTCAAGCACACTTCTCTTGCAGCTTTTTAGTTTAAATTCAGCGTTGGTGCAAATATGTGTGAAACATGTCTCCACAACTTTAGAGTTTTTACAGTAACGTCAGCGCACGAAAACGAAATCAGTGGATTCTTGACCAACGTTCTCTTTAAATGGTCCATGTTAGTCCAACAAAGTTTTGATAATAAGTGCAATAATTTCTGGAAATTATTGAACAACAAGGTGATAATGTGAACGTGTGAGTGCAGTCGTGCCTTTTCCATTTCAGTGAAGTCAACATCAAGCTTTGTTCCTTCTGCTCCTCCGACCTTCTCGCTCACTCTCTGCAAAACAAACAAACCAAAAAAAAAAAAAAAAAAAGAATTATCAGGCCGGCAAATCATGAAAAGGTGAAATGCTGCAAGTGCAAGAGGTCGAAGAAATTTCTGTGATTCTCAGTGATGACGTTAAATAACTGAATCTGAACAATATGAAAAAAGCCCTGAGCAAAGTACAGGCACAGATAATAAAAGGTTTCTCATAAGTGCAAGCTTAAAATGAAGATTCATCATTTTATTTTGTTTTTATTTTGACTCTGATTAATAATTGAGATTGCACTCTTATTGCTAATATGAGACAATGACAAAAGAGGAAAATTTGTCCGCAGTGGGTGACACGGTCGTCCCTTTTTCATCTTGTTCTGCATCTGTTTCAGTAGATGACTTCGTTCTGCCACTCTCAGCAGCTGGAGCATCCTGTATGTGGATATAAGCTCTTCAAACATTTTGATTTCTTTGCTAGCCCATGCTAAACAGATCCAGCCCTCTGACCCTCCTCAGGTGGAAATGACACGAAATCTAAACACAAGTTGTCACCCTGAAGACATAAAACAGGGTGTCAACGATGAGTGCAATATCAGTCTCAGTGATCATCAGTGAAATTAATCTGGTATTCCAGAGACTGCTGCCAAACAGCAATATAACTTGCAGCAAGATACAATGCATTTATTCCTGATATTTCAAGGTGCAAAGTGTTCTTCATGAAAAAAAAGAAGAAGCAAATTAGCTAAATTTGAGGGAAAACATCTTTTGGGTTATATCGGAGTCCCTCAGGTAAACTCATACCCGTGGATAGTTTAGAGCATGTAAAAGCCTTCAAGTCTGATTAGAATAAAAAGGCTTTTGGTTAGCTCCTGCTTTTAAAGTTCAGGTTTAGTGTTGACGAAATTCACCATCATGTCTCATTATGTCTGCTGATAGAGATAAAATAAGTACGGGTGCCCAACAAGCTGCAAGCGTTTGCATTTATAGCCTCAGACATGGCACGAGGTATAAATACAGAAATAACTCCCGTCCCCTCGCTCTAACATTTCCAGCTCTGCCACCATCGGGACCGATCTGTGATGCGTCCGGGCGCCTTGAGGGGGCAGCAGTCTGACACAACGAGGCCAGACACAGCCCTCAGAGGATGGACTGAGGGAGGAAAAATGCTTTCAGGGAATGTCGTGATGCGTGACTGAAGAAATCATGAAAGCTAAGGTCAGTCGATGAAATCTTTCCTTGAGCGGGAATAACGCTGTACCCCACCGCGCTTGCGTATCCTGTGCTGATCACATCTTTAGTGATGTGGACTGCGAGGAGCTGAATTATCTCTTATTATGCGAGCAAAAGTGAGACGTGTTTTTCCCTGCTGGTGGTGGGGGGTGATGCAGAGGGATGATCTGTGACAGAGAGAGCCGGCAGGTTTATAAGGCTAAGCCTGTGGCAGCAGTTTATGCAGTGTAAGACTTTCTGAAGATTGGTGCTTTATGAGTCATCGTAGCAAAGTCTTTTATGATCTCACTAGTGAAAGAGCTCAATATTCTGACAGCTACATACACACACAGACACATATGAAATCCAGCAGCCAGATACATTTCCTGTCATTAATTTTCCCTCAGCATGAAATTCTCCTTCAGCTGGTGACAGGTACCTGCCCATGCCTGGCTTATCAGGTGTGTGTAACTTCCTGTTCTTAATCACGCAACAAATTCTTTCTCCTGCCAGACCTCAGGATCAAAGACTGAAAGGGATCAGGAACAAAACAATCCAATAAAATGGATGAGTGTGTTTTTCAAATGTGGGGAAAAAAAGAAGCTGGAGTAATTTATATGTGGTTTGTGCATTCGCTCATGAGTCACAGCTGTAGTGGCACTGCTGCTGATCAAACAGGCCGGCTAATTACATCCTGAACTACTTTACACCTGGGGTGTTATATATAGGCAAGTGCATGTGATTGCTGTGCGTTCCCAGATGCACGAATGCAGCGAGCTGACCGATTACAAAAGGAAAACAAAGACAGGCCGTGTTTTATGTAGAATTATTTAAAAAAATACGAGCCCACATCTACATGTGCTTGACTCTGAGCACATGCTGACGTGTCTCAGCTGATAAAACTGACAAAGATTGGGACAAAATCAAAGAGTTTTCGTTTTCATTTTTAATCAAGATCTAGTTGGTGTGTCAGCTCAAAATAATTAGCACAGAATAACAGCTGTGCATAATGGTCCAGTCACAGGTTTGGTGCCTCTACAGGATTTTGCCCATTATTCTTTCACCACAGAGAGAATTAGATGATTATTACTCTTCCCATCCGCCCCAGGTTTGGCATGAGCGAGGAAAGTTTTGCTGGGTTTTCCATAATCTTGCATTTACAGGCTGAAATGTCTCTTTCGCGTTTCTCACCTGCTGTCTACAGAACTGACGCTCGATTTTTCACTACAATGCGGAGGGTGTTATTATGAACTGTAGCAAAACACTGCAAATTGTGGGAGGTTAAGCAGAAAGCAGTATTCTGTTTAACACTCAGGATTCATACACAAGCAAAGTATACATGCTCTCTTACACAACTGCTTTTCTGGATGCGGATGTGACCCATAAAGCTTAATAATGTACACAACTACAAGGAATGACTTGCAATGTAGAAGAGCCTTGTCACATTAAATATAAAACCTATATAATTCATTCACTTCAATTTGTTCCCATCAATTCAACATGAAAACTGTTATTTGTGTTGGTGTTAAAGAAAGAAATGTGCAGTGTCCTTTAAAAATCCCTTTAACCAGATCATCACCTGTAAAATTACGTGAGAATTTAAACACTATTTGCCCATCAGGACAGAACAAGCCTTGTGACTTTGGGTGGGGCAAACTAGATGTAATTTCAGCCCTATGTAATTTTCTCCCTATGAACCTGCATGTATCCAATAACTATTGACTTATTTGACTTAAAGATTAAGGGAGGCTAGAAAGTAAGAGCCAACAGAAATGGATGAATAACAACAAAGTGAAGCAGCGTCTGGGGATCTGCATGAGAAACTGACGGAATAAGAATGAGCTCTTGGTGGCTGTTTTGAGTAAGTGGAGCAGCGTTGCTGTGCTTGCTGCTGCCCAGCACAGCATTGGCTGCTGTCAGTGTACGATGAATCCCCCCCAGACACTTTGAAAGTGGAGAGCAAAGTCAGTCACTATTGTGCTTTGATGGCTGCAAGACGAGGAGACGGCACTTAAGTGCATTGATGGAGGGAAGATGTGCGCAAGCTTTCCCTCATGTTAGAGACTATATATAGAAAGTCACAGCCAGTCACGAGACAGGGAGTGAAGATTGATCCAGCTACTCCCAGTGACTTATTACACATTAAGTAAATGTGTCGCATGCCAACGACCTCACCTAATGGTCAGGAAACCGACAATCTAAAACCTCCCCTGGGTAAACGGCGATGTCACTTTCTTTTTATCCCTCCAATCAGTCACTCATCCAACAACCAACCCTACGCTTTTCCTCCACCCATCACTGTCTCTCAGCCCTCCTACTCTTCTCTTCCACCCCCCCTGCAGGGAAAGGAGACACCAAGGGGAACTGAGCAGCAGTGGTGGCAGTGTGACGTGACCCATTCACAGAACTGTAAAATGCACGGTTGGCTGCTGGGTAATAACAGTAGTGTCGTAGTAGGTGACACGCAACCTGTGACGTCAGAGAGACGCAGTGCTGATTTACGCAAGCACACGGACACGAGGCTGCTTTGTGGTCCCAACAGATGGCGAAGCAAAGCACAGATACAGTTTCCACTGCATATCTTTTGCCAGGTTTTTTTTGTTTTACCACACTGCAGAGCCTTATTCTATAGACTACTTCAAATTTAAATAAATATATAAATATACTGTACTGTGTGATAATTTTTGCCTTGACCCTGATTGAAAAGAATCTATTAATATGCAAACAATGTTTCTTTTTCAACAATATGAGACACAAGCCGCCTCCAGCTTCAATGAAAAGTCATTTCTCAGTCTGCGTTTACTGTCTACATAGCACGTGATTAAGCTTCACATAGGACCATAAACATGTTTTAAAACATGACCTGAGATCCTGCTCATATATACACTCATTCAACTTCAAGATACAAGATGAGACCCAAAGACCTTGTGATTAGACCTAGAGACCTATTGGTGACCCCCTAGCGTGCCTGGTTGCTAGGGAAAAATGGGTATTACCTAATCAGTTGGTGAGATTGCAAAGAGGCTGCCGCACCAGAAACCTCCTTGTGTTTGCTTTGGTTTCCAGCAAATTTCTACACTTGCCAGTAGTTTGCATGGAAGATGCTGACTCGCTTTTTACTCTCCGAGCTGCAGTGAAACTTGATAAAGTGTGACACAATCTGGAAACGGGGGGAGTTTAATTAAAAAATAAATGTTGTACTTTTAGAAATGCGCTGGTTGCAGCAGTAATAAACAACTTTCTGTGAGTCTTTTTTCCTTGCCAACTACTGGAGACTGTGGCAACCTGCTAGTGACCAAAGCAATCATAAGGAGGTTTTTCTGGGCAGCACTGTATCCAGTCAACTTCACACTAGCAGCTGCCAGTAACCACTCACCAACTGGTCACAGAATAAACACTTCTCCTTAGCAACTGGTGGTTAACAGGGGCACTGACCAGGAGCTTTAGCCAGCAACCTCCAGGAACCACTCGCACCCAGCTGAGGAATACTCATTTCCCCCCCATGATTGGTCTCCGGGCCTTTATGACTAAGGCCCTACGTATTTTTAACAGGTGATGGTAAAAACAAAGAAATAGATCTACCACAATTATCAATAAATTTCTTCCTGTTGCTTAAAAAATGGCAGTTTAGTTAAACAGTATAATAAACATCAGAATGATCAAACAAATGGAAAGGAGGTAAAATTTATGAAGACTCTCCAGTCGTGTCTGGCACAGTCTCAACACATTAACAAAATCATAATTACTATGCTAGCATGAATATGCTACATAAATTCGCTAACAAGCAGTAAAAAGTCCGTTTTGGTTTTTCAGGGCAGAACTGACACGGCCTTGCAGTAATCACTCCAATAATTTCTTTTTGAGAGATTAAAATTATGACCCGATGATGCTCCAAAGGTCATTTGAACCTTACGACCTTTCACTTTGAACAGAAGATTTCTTTCTCATGGTGGTGTAGAGCAAAGATCAACGGATCAAAGTTACTAGGATTAATCTTCTAGGGACTATCTGTCTGTACAAAATGTTATCCGCTCCATAATAGTTGGATTATTTAAAATTGGTGGAGTGACATCACAAAAGCAGCAGACCACACAGAACAAGAGGTAAAATAAAAAACCGACTCCAACCAGAAAAAAAGCTGCTCCCCCTCCATTTCTTTTTCCCCTTGCTGCCATCCACACAATGCAAATCAGACTAGATTAAATATGCTAAATAGGGAGAGAAAAGTAGCCCAGAGGTCTTGCCAAAGGCTCTTCTTCCCCTGTCTCAAGATCCGTTACGTCACCGCTACGGTCAGACAGCATGTCCTGACACGCTCCCATATGGATGTTTTAACAGTGCGTCTACGTTCTTAGAGACATTTTGGTGGAAATAACAGGATTTAGTAAAGTAAAACCGAGCATGATGATGTAACGGGTCACCTTACTCATGAGATCGATTCAGTTGTCAGGTTGTAGATTTTACTCTGATGAAAAGTAATTAAGCAAATCCAATCATCGGGACCCACCGTCTCAAGCTCTTTCTTTTGCTTTTGCATTTATGTGTTTTAAATTATGTTCATGCTAATCATCATTTTTACCAAATTACTTTCTTTTTGAAGTGGGATGTCTGTTTTTCATGCTGCAAGACAAGATCCGCAGCTAAGATTGTGACAAGTCTTTTTGCACAAGCTAACCTGCCCTGTCAGTTAAGGTGAAATTTAAATTGAAGAAGATACGGATTTTAAAAGAAAAGGCAGGGATACGAGTGATATTGTCAGATGAGGAGGATTTTCTAGACAGACAGGGGCAATGACTTCACTTCACATCAGCAGTAAAAACATATTTAAAACCCTGCTCAGGTTTAAACGGAATTTATTCCAGTCACTGAAATATGAAATCTTAAAAGCTTCAGCTCAAAATCTTACATTCTACAATGTCTGTGTTTCAAACCGATTGTTTCAGTTCCTTTAGGCTCAAATCCAAGTGAGTTTCTGCCCTTTTCAGGAGCCAATTTCACAGATGCACCACCCCCTGAACTTTTTAAGACATTACCAGACAGAGCTGTATGTGAGGATACAAATGTCAGTTTGATTGGGCGTAAAGTGGACTTTACCCTCCCAGCTTCTTAAGTTCAAACTAACGGCCTTCTAGCAGTCACAGCGAGTGATCATATGTCTTTCCACCTGCACACTCTACCCATGTGTCACCTTTCACCTAACTAGAGTATTTCCAGAGATGAGAATGGATTCATCATGGAAAAACTGCTGTTAGCTTACAGATCATAAGAGGCAGCTCCTCTGATCGGCTGCTTTGATCTACAATCAAGCTAATGATTATGTTAGCCACATTAGCCATGCAATGCACTAACACTCACAATTATTTATGCCTTTTCTTTCTTGTGGGGACACTACCAAATAAATAAACAAATAAGTAACAAGTAATAAGTAATAAGTAACATATTGGTTCTTCAGTTGCTATCTTATATCTTAAGTTTTCTCCTGCAGCTGTTATAAGGTGCCCGGGGTCACTATTCTGTGGTATTTGCAAGTGGTAGCTTATGAGATTTGTCATTATGGAGATTTTACATTGAATGTATTGCAGTAGCCTATACTGCAGAGCATTTGCCATCAGAGGAAAGCATGTACTGAAGAAATTGGTAGATAAGCTCAGTGAGCTGTGAAATACGGCAACTGAATGGAACAAACTGGTATTCTGCTCATAAACATTCTCTGTTTCCCACGTTATTCTATGCCCGCACGCACTTTATCTAACTTACTCTGTGAGTAAGGCCAATTTAGGCCTTACTCACAGAGGCCTTTTGAAATGTTTTGCTTGCAGCAAAGATGCAGTTTTTCTTATAAGGTGAACGTTCTATTTCTACTTTACGTCGCACTCTTTCCACTACAGCGCGAGGATTAGCTGGTGAGCGTTTGTTATATTCAGTCACAAGGAGGTCTTGCCAGCGATTGGTGGTTGCCAGGAGTTTGCCAACCGGTCTGTAGGCTTATGTGACTTTAAAATCCTTAATTAACCTAACTTGCACGTCTGGACTGTGGGAGGAAGCCAGAGTAGCTGGAGGAAAGGACATGCCAGCTCCACAGAGAAATGTCAAAACAAAACCTGGAGATTCACATGTTTGCGCTATTGGGCAACAATGCCAATGCCAATCGCTGTGATGACAGCAACCCCCCACCCAAAAAACAGTAAACTAGTAAAAAATAAAAATGTCTTGCATCCGTTTCAAAACACTAGTTTTAGAAATAACTATACAAATGTGCTGATATTCCCCTGTTGCAGGTATCATCGGCTCCTCCAGTATGGAAGAAGGTTGGGGTGTAGCAGATACCCAGTATGTCACCAATTTTAGCAGTGCTAGCACCGTCCGCCTTCTCTCCTGGCAGGTTAACGTCCTCTAGTGTAACACAATCTGGAAAGCAGCTACTTTTAATGACAAATTATATCACATTACTTTATGCAAACTCTGACTTGTAAGACGAGTGCTGGTAGGATGTATGTTTTCTATCTTTTCAGCTAAACAAGCACAAGTGTTTCTCCCACACAGGCTCTCACTGGGCTTGGCTACCTGACCGGTGGCTTCAGCTTGGCTTTTAGTGAAGGATATGAGAGTTGTATTGATCCTGCAGTCAAGCTTGCAGCAAGAACCACAGCGCCTTTCTCCTGACTTTAAAAGGTTTTATTCAACACCGTTGCCAGAATAAAACCTTTACCAGGTGCTGAATCTCACATTTATATATTTATTTGCCAACAATGATTCACCAGCAGGCCGTCACTGCTTGCTTTTTGATTAAGAGACCTGCCCACAGGGATTACTAAAAACCCAGTAGGCAAATACAACAGGAGACTTTAAAGAGCAGGCTTTCACACCTGTGTAGGACAGGCTCAGTTAATACTCTTAAAAGGCTGCAATGAAACTGAGCTGACGCTGACACAGAAAGTGTCTGCTGTTGCTTTTAAAAGGAAGTCCAGGATTAGATTACTTCGCTAACTGCAGAGCACACTGTGATCAATTCTATATCATCATAGCTGCACCGGCGCAAACAGTCAGGCTGTTATTTTCATATTTCTACACATGCATTTGTGTTTTTATGATTCACAGTTTGGAAATCTGCTTCTGAGGTGGTTCAGCTTATTATATCAAAATATTACCATTAAGAAAAGTGCAGTTTAATACAGAAGACATTTAAAAACAAGTCAGTAGTCTTTTGTATTTATTTTATCTTCTACCTTTCACTGGAAATAAACATGGCTTTTTTTGTTGTCTGCATGCTAAATACAAAGTTTTATATTAGTAAAGTATCTCAGTTAAGCACGTCAAGTGATTGCATGTGCTAAATGCTAGCAGGGACACTGTTACTGATGCTATGTTTCATATTTCAGTTATGTTTGTCAGCATGCTAATATTTACAAAGTGCCACTGAACCGAAAGCGCCACTGAGGCAGGAATGAATGTTACCTGATATCAGGTCTAAATGAAACAAACCAATAAATAGATTTAACATGGCTTACACAGCTCTATGACTGCATGTACGTTTTCTTTTTTACATGCCTGTTAAAATTAAGTGCACCCTAAGATTCAGTAGCGTTTGGAAACAGGTTTAGCATCAATTACTTGAACCAGTTATTTTCTGTATGACTTCATCACTCTGTCGTGGCTTCAGATCATTGTAGTTTGCAGATATTTGTTCATGCACAGCTCTGTTAAGGTCCTGACAGTATTTCAGTCAGGTTGGGATCTGGACTTGCTGTGCATGACCCCGTTTGGGCCAAGCTTTAGCTTTTGGACAGATGGCTTCATTTAATTGAGGCCATGTAATTACAAGAGTCCCAGGTACCATTGCCCAAATCATCACCCCAATTCCACAGTGTTTGACAGTTGATACAGTATAAGATGTTTGTGATGTTTGTTTGTTTTTGGTTTTCACCATTGTGTTTTATGGCCAAACATCTCCACTCATCTGTCTAGAATACATTGTTCCAGAAATCTTGTGATCTGTTCAAATGTAACTTTCCAAAGCCAAGTTTGTTGCCATGAAGGAGGCTTTCTCCTGGCAACCCATCCAAAATACTTGTACTGTCATGAAAATTGTCGGTTCAATTTCTGAAAGAGACAAAATTCCTTATGGGGCATCTGGAGTAAGAGACCTTCCAAAATCAAACATGCAGAGATACCTACTGTCTCAGTGGAGTCATGGAGTTAACATTTAATTAGTGGCCAACTGAGGCCTGTAAAATCTGAGATGCAGCTCTTCTGGGTTTTTTTTGTTTTTTTTTTAGTTTCTGACCATTTCACAATCTCACCTTGAGGATAATTACCTGGGAATGACCACTTCTAGGAAGAATGCAATATTGTATTAACAAGCACCCAACAAGCAAACTGCCAAAACTTCTGCTTTGATAGAGGTGGTCACACTTGCTGGTGATCACTTAATCAAGTAAATTTGATTATTAGCAACTGGCTGACACTACTTACCCTCTTAATTGTTCACAGGACTGAGTAGATTCTGTGAAAACTCCTTTTCAAATGATTTCATGTATGGATACGATTACACAGAAACCCATGGGATAGATGGAGGTTTTTAATGCTGACATCCCATAAGCCTTGCAGAGATCATGGTTTAATATAAAAAGATATAAATTTAGATTTGATTTAAATGACCTATAGGTTCTCTTTGTCCATGATGCAGATCTACATTTGTACCTGCTTGTTAGACTAAATGAAGTGCATCCATCCTCCTGTCCTCTTCATACTTGTATATTCAGTATTAAAACAGTGCTGTTAGCATTAGCATTAGTCACATGGCACATAATGTGAGGCACACAAGGAGCGTGCTGCTGATGCCACTCTCCTTCCCGCTGCCTCCCATGCCTCCCCCCCTCCTTTCCTGCTCACTATTCTAATCCAGGCTGGGCACACGGAGGCCCCTGCTTTAAATACACCCAGGGTGGAAGAGGGAGATTAAAAATGACAAGAGTGATTAGTGAAGCCATTAGCAGGACAGCCCCTGCTGCTGGACAATAACAGGACGATCTCACACTTCCTGTCAGAATTAAAACATCCCTCCCCTCCTGATCCAGTTACCTGCCGCCGAGCTGTCCTTTTCCCACCATAGTGGGAGACATTTTTACAGAGTAAAAACAACACAGTCATCACACGACTTATTTTGTGTGTACAAAGGTTAAATTGGTACATTTATCACCTTTTTTCCCTCGTCCGTTACCTCCTTTTATGTTGTGAAAAACAGCACTGAGGTAAGGCTATGTTCAGGTCAGCTGAGAATACGACAGTGAACTGTCAAATCTTCACAAAATATTAAAAAGAAAAATGTTTTTAAAAAACTACATAAAAATGCCCAGGAGGTTTTTCTTTTTTTCTCTCACGTCCTTTTCTCTCTCGTGTTCTGCTTTTTCTCTCACCTCTAAATACCCTCAAGGCCTCAATGTTCTCATCGTCTTGCAACTCGTGCAACACCACGCTCCGAGTTTGGGCTCTGACTCACCAATTTGTCTGAATTCACCTTAACTGAAATCCGCAGTACGCTGCTAAACTTTGACCTCAGCTGACCAGGATCTCTAAGGACATAACACCAGGAAGCTGTGAGTGCGTAATGTCGCCCAATTTAGTAGACCTGTGCTGTCGTGGAATCAAGGAAAATCCCTCCGTTATTCTTAAATCGCAGTACTCAGAAACGACGTGTGGGTGGGCTAGCTGTTCCAGACACAGCCGTTTTAGGATGATAGTAATCCTGCTAAACATCAAGGACCTTGTGAGGTATTAGTGGGGACAAAATTCAGCAATACTGTTGGTTCTAATGATGACTACAATCTCACTCAACCTACCGGGACACAAAAGCAGGGCTCATGAGGCCTTTTTTAATAGCTGTAAGACACCAAGTGTAGACTAACACCCAGATACGACAGGGTGCCAGCTATATCTCTCTCCAAAACTGCCAGCAGCAGTCCATAGGTCCGCCATGTTGCTTCACTAACCTCCATCCTTTCTAAGAGTGTGGCCCATGGCTATTATAATCTGATTTGTAAGCTTCTGCGTGGCACTTATGTAACAGCAGGGATGAGTCTGTAGCTGGGGAGATAGCTGTGCACACAACCTTCCATGTATTGCTCAGTAACTGGGGGAAGAGAGGGAGGAAAGAGAAGAGGGATGGGTGGCGGTGGGGGGTAGTGATGGTGGGTGAGAACCAGCTGGCTCTGTGTGTCTGTGTGGTGAAAACGTGCCAGAGTTTGCAAGCAGTGGGACTCGTGATGATGACGACATGACAACGGCGGAGGATGAGCAACTGCACACGCGACAAAATTTGTCATACTGAAAGTTATTTATAGTAACGAGTTATTCTCGGGCTATTATATTAGAAATGTGCCGTTTTATTTTTGCAAATTACAGCAGTTATGCTGATGAGCATATTTCAGGCAAGGCAGGCCCAGTGACGCAGGAGAGTAATCCTTCATCTGTTAAAAATATGACTGATTCGGTCATAAAGTATGAAATTCTCAGTAGGTCTGCCTTGGATGCAGATGAACGTGTGAAAAACTCACCATGTTCCTCTTCTATCCACTCAGTGCACTTTTGACTCAGTTGTTAATTTCACCTGTTTAATGAAGTCTTTTTGTCAGTCACTCACTGTTTAAACCTAAAAGAAAAATATTTACTAAATGTACAGAAAGGGCCCTGAAAACTGCCCACTGCACTTTTACATATTTAATTGGAGATTATGTATCAGAATTTCAGGAGCAGGACCACGCCTCCAAACACGCTCCTTCCGGCTGTCATCTATATAGGTTCCCTCAGTTCTGCAAGCTGATCATTCTCGTTTACGTGGCCCACCCTCCCTCCCTCCTTGTTCTCCATTCTTTAACTTCTTCACTTCTATTTAGTACACGGGGATCTGCCAGGCCTGGGAGCCGTCGCCAGTTCCCTTCGAGGCCTTCCCCAAACCGCAGCTCAATTCATGTCAAAGCTTTCACTTTTACCTACTAAAATGCTGTCAAATCTTAAATGAGAACGTGGGCCCAGCTAGTGAATCTACACTTCAGAGCTGCTGCTGCTGGATTGGGTCAGAATGTAATGTTTGTTGGTTGTAATGTTTTTTTTTTTAGCCTGTAGAACGACTGAAAGTCAGTATGGGGCAATTTGCCAGTATTAGTTGGCACAACAGACCCCAAAATAAAGGAAACAGGACTTCTGTTCGTTCTAGTTGGTTAAGACGTTTCATCTCTCATCCAAGAGGCTTCTTCAGTTAAGCTGATGGAGAGTCCCCACCTCTGGTGGAGTTGTCCCCTTGGAGGGGGTCTTGAAAGCCCAGCTGTAATCATTTAAGTTGTTAATAGTCAGTTGAGGCAAGGTGTGAATTAAGGCATATGTCGTTACTGAGGCGAAGTTGTGACTCCTCTGAGAAACATTGCCTGCCATCATATGCGTTATAAGGTCACATGAGTCAAGGTGTGTGTGAGGGTTGAAATGCCTGGGAGGAGCTCTCAAGGCTGAGATACAGATGGCTGATAATTGGTGCTGTAGGCCCTCCTTCACTCCTCTCTCAACCCACCTTTACTCACATGATTTCAGGGTGGATCAACAACTCTGAGGACCCCCCCAAACTGGACAATCCCACTGGGGTCCATTGGCTTTTAGAAGTGACGAAACCTCCTGGATGAAAGCTGAAACGTCTTCATGAACCAAAAAGAAAAAGTGCATCTGTCGTTATTTCAAACGCTGACGACTGAGAACCTCAACCGATAGATAAGCTCAATGATTAAACTGAATCATTCAATTGTCCATTTGTTTCACTTGATTCATTCAGCCTGTTAATGTTTAAAGATTTCTTGCAGGAAGAGTGTTTTGAGAGGCCAGTTCTACTAAAGTGCTTGTCAGATGGTCGATTAGCTTCTTTGTAAGAAGACATTTACAATTATCCTGTTTTTAAATCACTCATTGTGTTTGATGGGCAGTTTTTACTGAACAACAATAAACACCTTTTGACTAACTATATAGCTGAACAGCATGTCTTACAGAATAATTCTGAATGAGCGTAAATGGACCCTTTTTCTGTCCTTATCATTCAGTATTAAGGTAATCTAGTCGACACAAAGGCTTCTGTGGCGGCTGAGATGGCCAAGTTGGTTTCACAACAACAACAAAAAAGCAAAGAGCAATCGGTTTAGCAAAGACGTATAGGAGAAGATTACTGAGGGGGCTCTTCACTGGGGTTGTGGTTTATGGCTTTTGGAGCATCCTTAAAGGTCTGTTTTAATATGTCATTAGCTTGTTATTTAGAAAACAAACCATTAGCTTAATTAACATGCTTAATATATGAATGGTTCCTCAAGATTGCTTGCAGTTGCTAGGATAAAACTGAGGCTGTGGCACAAAAAAACCTCCTTGTGATTGCTTTGGTCGCTAACAGATTGTATGGGAGACGTCATACTATCTGCAAATGTGTTAACTGCTAGCTGAATGCTAGTAAAACGTGCAACACAAACAGTAAACTAAGAATGTCCTCCTTCAAAGTAAAGGTCGTACCCATTTGCTGCAGCTAACACATTTCGAAAGGAGCTAGCTTTATTTTGAGGGCAGGCGGTCTCTGTCACTACTGCTCAGCGAGTAGTTGGCGAGTGTTTGCAGACAAGACTGTGGCAATCTGCTAGTGACCAAAGCAATTCCAAGAAGGTTTTTGATGTGACACTATATACCTCTTTGCAACCAGTTTCACCAAGATACCTCTAGCAACCCCCAGCAACCACTTGCCAAATGGTCAGGGATTACACACCGTTCCCTAGCAACCAGCGGTTGCCAGTGGGGTGGGGGTCTCACTGAGTGGTCTCTAAGCCTGTGTAACTGGGGCCTTAATCAGCAAACAGGTAAGATTGTAGAGGCATTCCTTTTTATTTATCACCAACAGACACTGAGGAACATGACCCTAAAAAAACATTTTACATCTTCAGATAGAGTGACTCACCCTTTATTTAAACACACGCCCTGCATAATATGCAAATACAAATTTAATGGCACATCGCAGCATGTCGGTGTTCTGTTTCGCTGTACTTGATTGCCAGACCGCAATTTCCATTTCACGTTCGCTTGTCTGTCGGTAGAGATAATGACAGAGCTTTGAGGACTTGACTTTTTCTAAAACATAAGCAAACAGAAAGGCACCTTCTGTGTGTGCAATAGATTCACAGTGATATAATTTTTCTGTTTACACAGCAGTGCTGCGAGTTATATCTGTGTGGGTGTAATGATGGTGCTGTCTAGGAAGTGGACGCTGAATATCCGTATTAATGATCGTTATTAAAGCGCTCATTTGCAACCTGCTGTGTGCAGTGTGCCGTGTGCGTGGGCACGCATCTGTAATCCACACTTCTGTGACCACATCAATTATCCTGCTTGTGAGTATAAAGTTCCGCTTGACTGTCAGTTTACTAAACACAAAGAAGAAGAAGTCGTCTCAACAACTAGACTTATCAGTGCCATGTATGAACTATAGTAACTACGACTGCTGCTCAAGTTGTGATGTCAGTTTGAATAACATAACATAACATCCGAGAAGATAGCAAGTGTCGGAATATGAAACAGATGGAATATTAGACACTCACAGGCCACTTTGTTAGGTACACCTGCTTGTTGATGCAAATATCTACTCACCAATCACACTGCAGCAAGTGACTCTGAATCTGCCGTGGTTGTTGGTGTCAGACGGGCTGGTCTGAGTATTTCAGAAACTGCTCATCTGTACTGACACTTCCCTGAACAACCATCTCCAGTGTTTGCAGAGAATGGTCTGACAAAAAGAAAATATCCAGCAACACAAACTCAAATAACCACGTTATTTAGAATATCTCTGAAGGAACAAAATGTCAAGCAAGCAGAAGACCACACCAGGTGGCACTCCTGTCAGAGCTAAGAGCAGGAAACCAAGGAACTGAGGAGTGTTTCCAGCACCTTCTTGAATCTGTGTCATTAATTATTAAGGCAGTTGAGGCAAAAGGAGTTCAAAGTGGTACAAGGAAGGTGTGCCTAATAAAGTGGCTGGTGAGTAGTGTCATCCAGGTATATTAAGAACCCATCATTCCCTATGAGAACATGTGATCCAGCTGACTTGTAGATTTTGGCGGTCGGAGTTGTTAAAACCAGTGAAAGAGACACAGCAGCCATTTTGTGTGTCTTCTGATTTCTTTGTGTTGTGTGTGTGTTATCGTTCGTCTCAGAGGAAACAGTTCCGCGTCAGGAACGATGAATCTGGCTCGTCTGCTGAGAAAATGTTTGACCTTGTACCAAAAATCAGCCTCACACATATATACGCAGTCATGCACTCAATGGCCTGGATCTTTATTCTTCATTTAAAAAGTAAGCAAACTCCTCACTGCCCTCCACGCTATCAGTCACTGACAGAGAGCAGTCCTCCCACAGAAAACATGACCATTAACAATGAGGCTCAGTGCAAAACAACAGTACTGTTTGTACCGTTTCTGTAAGGATTAATCAATTAATCAGACAATCTCGAGAGAACAGCTTTGATAAAAGGCGGATATTTATTTTAAAAAAATACCAAAGGTTTCACACAATCACAGCCTCTCAAATATAAGGATTCATGTATGTGATGATAAAGAGAATAAAGCATGTTCAGGGTTTTGGCTGCTGGTTGGAATAAACAAATAATTAAAAGATCATCAAGTCTCAATCACAGGGTGATTAATGATTATGAATAAACGATGATATCACACAACACCGGAGACATTGCCACTTTTTAAGTAAAGATGAAATATTGCAGGAAAAAGAAAAAAGCAGAAATATTGGCTTATTAATCGGCCTTGTGGTGTCACAGAGTGTATTATCATTACTCTTCAATTTTAATAGTGTGTCAGTATAATTAATTAGCTCGATGATATGACTCCAGGTCTTATCTGTTTACATAAGACAAAAGGAAGTGATGCCATAGATTGCTGTAGCTACATGGTGTTTGGGACTTCTGTATTTTCTGATTAATATAAAAGAAAATACTTCCTGGCAGCACTATAGATGAACTATACACAGAGTTTGAGTTCTGTTAAAAATCTACTATAATTACCATCTGAATGCATTGCATTGTAATGCAGCATAACAGAAAGCTGCAACAGAATCAAGCAGAGCTCTGTGTGTGACAGTGTGACAGGTGAGGACATGTTACAGAGGTGATGACGATGATAAGAAAAGCAGGAGAACAAATAGGTGGAAACAAGTGTGTCTGAGTGTGTGTGCTGTGACAGTGTCCGCTGAAAAACGCTATTAATGAAAAGAACTTCCTGCCATGTTTCTTCTACTTCTGCTTCTTCTTCTTCTTTAAAAAAACAACAAAAAAAACCCAACAACATCATATTGGAGTCATGAAACCCAGTTGATTAACTTTGCTGATGAGGCTACCATCAAGCTAAACCATGATTTAGGAGCAGCGTTGGGTAAAAACAAGCAGTGATGCATTTATGCCAATATCCAAAAAACCCTCAAAATAAACAAATAAAGAAAGAAAGAAACAAACCCGATTCCTTCTCCGAGACACAAATTTTCAATCTCACTGCAGAAATAACTCACAAATTACACGATGTCATCAATCCGTACCTAATAAAAGCTGAGGAAATTGAAAAGCCTCGCCAGTCCGACGTTTTGTATATTTGATATTGACTGTCTGCTATTCAAGGCTGGTCTGGTTTGATTAGATTTCCTGCCCAAAAAGGAGGTCATGACAGGAGAGAAGAGAAAAACAGAAATGCAATGAAACCCAGAACAACGAGGACTTCTGCTTCACCTTCACATTTATGTAAAAGCAACTGAATTCTGACGACCATAAAATATAGCAAAACATATAAAAACATCTCAAGATGAAAGGATAAGTATAGAATAATTTTCTGGTCGTCGTCCTATTTTAACATAATTAGTTATTTTTATTTCAGATTTCTGCCAAGTGGGAATTTGAGACTGTTTTGTTAGTGACAGCTGATTAAAATCAGCATTGAGAAAATAAACAGGAAGGATGCTGCAGGCACGTAAATTCAAAGATTTAAAAATGGATACTGACATAAACAGCATGCAATGACATGCTAAAAACTCCTCGTTGAAGGTCATTACGCACTCAGTCGCCAGTTTATTAAGCTCGCTTCAGTAAAACTGCAGCCTTTCAGAACAATTTTGAAGGTTTAGTTTTTGTTCAAGCTTAAAAGGCAGGAGGTGGTCTGCAGTTCCTGTTTGTGCTCATGCAAACTCAGCAGGTTAAATCAATAATTTATGAGGTGATGCTCAGAACTGCACATCCTTTGAGGTTTTGAGTGTTGAGGCTAATTTTTCTATTTGTGTTCCACTGCAGCAAAAGATACCTAAAAAAAAAAAAAGCTGCAACTTAATTTTGCTACTTTTTTTTGCATTTGGTGACTGACTGAAAGTACTTGCACCTTCAACTTCTGGGTGACGACATCAGGTCACAAGGCGATTGCACTGGTCACCTGGTGGGAGGCTGAATGTTCAGTACTACATCATATTGTGTTGTAAACTATTAAATGCACTTAGGATTGATTAAAACTGAAGTGTTCCCCACATTACGATTCTTCTAGAACTGCCATACCTTCTTGACTCGCTTCCTGCAAAATGCACATGATCATCATCCTGTAATAATTTATTTAAATGTTTTCGGCAAACACCTTGTTTCATGACTGCAGAGACACACAAGTCTACAGCCTCTTTCTGATTAAAAGGCCATCTTATATTGGCTTTTAATTCAAGGTGCCTCATCTACAGCTTTGTCTGTGGGTGGTGTTTGCCATATTGAGTCTGAGCATCAGAAAAATAACAATTTACCGCCAAGCCTGCGGCACATTTTTATAAATCTAGAAGGTGATGAAGAGGATTGTTTATACAGCGCATTGAGCCAAATAAATAATTACCCCACCGCACAGCAAAGAATAACATGAAGGCAATTATAGGACATTATAGTGAATGTTTAATTAGAATGATTTATTACTAATAAAATGAACATTTTGAGGCCATATTTATAATAGGATTATAGTAAAACAGATGTTTTATCTCTATTCTCACATCATTTGTAATAATCTTAACATATAGCTTGATAAATTAAAAAAAAAAGGTTGTTAATCATGTAGGGCATCAGCACTTAAATTGCTAAATGAATCCACAAAAAATAAACCCCCAAAACAGCCTGATGGCAGAGTCGTGAACCTCTGTCACATGGTCTATTTTGCGGTCTTGTCCGGCACATGCTGCACGTTTCGCAGATTACCGTGCAGCGCCCTGATTTTGGCTCGCACACAGCTCAAATATGATGCAAAGTCACTGTGCTCCGATTAATCTGAGCATAATCCCTGACAAGCCATTCGGTCTTACCCCCACAGCTGGTGCGAGGCTGTTGTCTGGGCACGAGGCGAGTGAGTGTTTTTTGTGTGTCCACGTCTAGGATGGAAACATGCATTTTCTGTTTGGGGGAGGGGGTGGGGGATGCTGAGGTTGTTGGTGTTGTTTTAAAGAAACAAACAAATAAAAAACAGAAGGACCCCACCTTGTCACGTCCTGACATACGCCCCTCTCAAAACACCCGGAGAGCTGCTTTATCAGACATGTAAGTACAATAAAGCGTGTTCTGTTCCCGATCCTCATTACTGCCCCTTCATAAGCCAAATTAGGCATTAAACTGGGGACACAAAGCGCTGCCTCCTCGTCAGCTCTGTTCCCAGCATCCTCCACTTCTCTCCATTTAACTCCATTACTTCCTCCTCTCATCTCTTCCTGCTCTCTCTTCACAAAATAACCCACTTTTCCTAGATTTTTTTTATTTTTCAATTGCTTTCACACACACACACAC
>NW_005187423.1:2078527-2085313 GCF_000239375.1 Pundamilia nyererei | reverse complement strand
CTCAAACAGAAATACAACAACTGAAAAATAAAAATCAACCACAGAAAATTCCTTTACCAATATTACACATGAAAAACAAATTTGTGCAACAATAACTGTATTATCTGATAGTTTTTGTAATTTTTCTTTCTTTATTAAATATTTGACATAATGAAACATCTGAATAGAGAAAAATCTGTTTAGAAGAACTGCTCGCTGCTTAGTTGATGCCCCAGAGGAAGTGGTCACAGTGATCGGGGGTAACTGCTTTAATCTGTAACGCTGTTCAGCCTATCGGAAAATATAAAATAATATAAAATAAAGATAAATAAAATGAAAATAAATAAATGAAAAAGTAGGAATAAAAACTGGAAATGGATCTAATAATTTAATATAAGTGGAGTACTTGGCTACGAACCATCACTGCCTGTCAGATGTGTTCTCAGTAATGCTGTAAAAGTATAATTAACACCTTTTTTTCTGCTTATATCTAAAACAAGGTGCTTTTATGTGACTTAAACATGACCTCTAATTCCAAGTGAATGCACAATAAAAGCATACGTGTCCCTAAATTATGTTGCAGTGCCTCTTCAACATGTCCAAGCATGTAGGCAGCTCAACAATCAGTGGGATAAGCAGGTTTACAGGGAAATCTTCTGCATTCTTCAGGGTTAAAAATGCAGGTAATAATGATGTGACCTGAATGCTCCTGAAGTAGACGTCAGTCCTATCTCTGTCTGCCAGAATAAAACACTTTGCTTCACAATCCTCACACAGGAAAATCTTATAAAATCATATTTAAAATGGGAAAATGCTCATTTTTCTTATTAATTAAGTGTGGTGAGGATAACCTTCTCCTAATTCTTAGTAACAGGTACTGAGAGTTCCTTTTTACCGGCCCCAAGTCTAAGCTAGTGTCTCTTGCAGTGGCTGATGCCAGGAATACATAATATGAATAAAACATCCACCATGGCCTGAATACTGATGCTGAGCGAGAGAAAGAGGATGAGGAAGGAGTGAAAGGAGAAACCACGGACGGTAAAGAAACTGCAGGAAGAAAGAAGAAAGAAAAAAAGAACCTCTAGCGACTGCTGCTGTCAAAATAAGAATGACTGAAATAGCAGAACACCGGGCACCAATGTTTTCACTCCGCACACCTTCTTCTCTGACAGATATCTAGCTGACTAAACAATGTTCATTCACGTTTGCTCTGCATATTTAAAAGGTCCAATGTGCCGACAGCACCCAGTCACTGGACGAGCTAATAATAGGGAATATGGGGAACGCTGCAGGTCGTGACTGTCTTTAACCCACAGAACAAAAACCTGACGTCAGAACAATGGCAACTCCAAAGGCCAGTGCTCAGTCCACAAGCTCTCCGTGGGCTGCTACTGCTGGTTTTCAGCTGCTTAAACCCGATTAAATAATTTAAGTAAACATACAGGATTTAGTTAGATATACAGCGTGTCAGATCTGTTACTGTGTTGTTTTTGGAGACACCCTTTCTCTGAAATGTGTGGCAGCAGCTCTGGAGAAAGCTGGTCACACGCTCAAAGGTCAATAAAAACTTGTCGTAATACTATCTTTAGGATTAATGCAGTGTCAGGGAAATTAATGATTTGTTTGAGGTGTGGTGATGGAGGTGGCGTTTGACTTTCACACTGGACGAAAACCTGTCACGGTTACTTTGATATATCTATGTGAAGGTCTAAATTTCTTTCTGAAGCACGCCTAATAAGAAAACAAGAGTTTGCACGTGTGCTGTGCAATATACGGCAAAACTGTGTTAGAACCAGTGAAAAATCTTCCAGTTTGAAGACAAAAATCAAACATTATATATCTTGGAACTTTACACAAAAGGTAGAAGGGCACTGCAGAAAAGTTTGATATTTAGCTGGGAGGAAAATGACAAGCAAGTGCAGATAATTAGAAGCACCAATGAAGGGGAGAAATAAAGGAGATAAAAAGATGAGAGGGATATTAATGCAGGTACTGCTGCTGGACTGGATCCAGTGCAGCACTGCTTTTACTGCATTGCTGATCCACTGCCGGCCAAACCTGGATTCACTGTGTTGACTTAAAGAGAGAGCTTCCAGGCCTTTGGAGGACATTTCACCTCATGATGTACGTGTATGAAGAAGCGTGCCACATATGACACGAAGCAGAAAGGTGGGAAGAGTACAGCACCTGTTTGTAGTCTCCTGCATGTCTTTTCTGTCACAGACCAGAAATCAAGTATTTATTAACAGTAAAGGTTCCCATAAGTGCCACCTTGGGTTTGTTCTATAACCTTAAATGGGATATTTTATGCAACATGGTACTGCAGCTCAATATTGCTATTTTGGACTCTATTAGCCTGGAATGATTCAGTTCAATTACAGCTCTTATTGATCTCATCATCTCATGTTAAGCCCCTCCCCTCCCTCCTCCTCACAGTGTCTTATGATTGGCTGCTCTTCGCAAACAGATGGTTTTCAGATTGAACCTGTCAAGTGAGAGGGACTTCTGGGCCCACAGCCAGAGCTGTGTGAGAGCATGTTGAGGATTTATGCTCTCAATGACATCATACAGAGCCTAGAGCAGTGTCAAAGTTCCTGTTTTTCACTCCTGACTATAGGATGTTTTTAAACAATGGGTCAAAATTTTTTTACAGAAACTTTTAATTGTATAATTACAGTCCAGTCTAGGCAATGAACGACACCTTTATTCCTTAGGTTAAAGATTTCTTTCATTAACTGGAGCAGTGTCTCTTTATCGTGTGGAAAAACTGAGACAAACAGCAATGTTGGATTTGCAGTTCTTATATTAAGATATCTTCTGGTGGATTAAATGTGTGGTTAAACGTCTTTTCACTGAAAGAAGGGGAAGTTTTACTGGTCCGGCCCACTTTAGAAGTGTGCTGCATGTGACTTATATGTGATTACAGCATGAGAGGCACCATTTGACTACAATTTAAGCTCTGCCATCAAAGTGGTGCTGTTTTTCTAACCCTTTCAAAAGCAAGAACAGGCTGTTTCCCATGCCATCTCTGTTTTACACTGTGTGAAATTTCTGATATTTAGAAAAAAATATTTTGGCCAATTAATAGAAATAATCCATTAAATAACTGAGAAAATGTAAGCTGCAGCCTCACCCAGAATTTAGAAGTAAAAAAAGGATCCTGTCAATTGTCAAAATTCAGCATTGAGCTGCATTTTTTCCCTACAGCCTGCATGTGAGTAAATCCCTGCAGAGCTTTTCTGTCCTCCACACTCTCTCTTGACTTCGGAGAGTTTGTCCTTCTGCTGCAGCCTTCAGCATCTCTTGGCTGAATTCTCCCTCTGCCTCTGTGCCACTCCCTATCAGCACAAGGATGCTTGCTATCCTCCTCTTCATTGCTTTTCTTATCTCTTATCCTTGCTTCACTCTTGTTGTTCCTCCCGCCCCATCTGTTATCTCCCAGCTGGATCTGTTTTACGCTGCACTGCAGTAGGCCTATAGCGAGGATCCAGGCTGAATGAGTCACCCACTTGCAATCTGCTGCCCTAAAGCCCTGCAGGCGTCAATCACATCCACAGACCCTGCTGCTATCCCCAGGCTCGCATGGGTGTCCGTCCACGGGCGTTCACATTTTGTCACTGCATACTTTTCCAGAACCAAGAGATGATACTGGAAAGATATACACACACAGTGTTACATGCTAAAGAATTTGCCTTTCACCCACAAACTACAATGAACCACCCAGTTTTTGAAGAAGCATAAATCAGAGTGGCACGTGTGTAGCTGTTATATTAGCATTCAGCACACATGCTGGGAAATCTCCAGTAGAACCAGGCCTGACTGCTAAATAAAGGATCACTACTCCCTAATGGGAGTGCAGTGATCCCACTGCAAGAAATATACGACGTTCAAATCTAATAACTGCCTCTTGATTTTACAACTCGTAACGGCTCGCAGACAGCCATAGAATCCAACAATCACTCATCGACATGTAGCTAAACTATCTTCACAGATAATTTCATTTGCAAACAGATCAAGGCTGCTTGTATTTCTGTTCCTCAACTGCATCCTCACCACTGATTTCCATCTTTTGGCATCCACGGAAACATAAAAGGTGGCGTTATTACCCAAATATACCAGTGCATAGATTTAAAAAGTAGTGCAGGTTGATTCCAAATTATACTGTTATCATGTCAATGCGCACATTTTTACTCACATTGATGTGTGCTATACTATAGTTAATAAACTGTATTGCAACATTGTGTTGATCATTACCCAAGAACAGGCTGAAAACGTGGGTAGTGCATATGCAGAACAGCCACGAGTCTGGATCGAGATAACAGTCTCTGCAGTGTGTGAGGTACGGTTGAGATGCACATGTAATGCAGACAGGAGCGAGCTCTACACACATGCGTAATTTCAGTCATTTTCAGAATACATTTTATGCAACAAGAAGCTAAATATTCCAACATGGCATGAAACAAACTGGATTAAACCTCTTTAGACTCACTATGTTTTAGATGCAAGCGTGACTCATACGGAGGGAGCCAAACTTGGAAACTCGTCAGCTTCTTTCTGACACTGACGAGAAGCAAAGAAACCATTTTATCTGAAAAGCCTGCAAGAGTGAAACCCCCCAAAGACTCGCTTTATTTTTTCATCTCTCACTGGTTCTGCCACGTTCTCAAGCTTTCCTCCTCATCCTCCCTCCCTCCTCTCTCCTGCAGCTTCTATTTGATGAACAGATTTTCGTCTTCCTGCTTGCAGGACCGAGATAAAAATGTGCTCACCGTAGCCCTAAACCCTCCCCAAAACCGGTATTGAAAATAGTCCCATCACAAGAAGCTTTTGTTTTCTAAACAGTTAGCAGACGGTACGATATAAAAAGCTGCACGTCCACACACACACACACCATTGGCTGCAAATGAACCTGGAAGCGACGGTGGCATCGTGAGAGTAGAATCTGCTCTAAGCGTGACTCATTTGACTCCGAGGTGGAGTTGACTTGTATTAAGCCAGAGATCATCACCTTTAAAAATAAGATGGTTGAAAACGCTGCTTGTGAGCTTAAACACAAAAGGGGAAGAATACACTGTGCTGTCGTTATAGCAGGTTTAAATGAAATACAAACACTTTCGAGGTATTATAACCTATTATAGCATGTGCTGAGTTACATCACATAGTGAGAATGACTAATGGATTGCAGATTAAATGAAGAAAGTTTTTAAAAAAAGCTATTCCTAGGGACCCTGCTGGGTTTTACCCTTCATGCCCCCGTGCTTCACTTCTTTTTAAAATGGCCCCCATTATTAATGCAGCACACAGGGCATCGATGTCCTTGAGCGAGGGAGAGAGATGTATTCTGTCAGAGAAAAGTGTGATTATGCTTGTGTGAAATAAATTACTCTGTGATGCATGTGAAAAGGTGAAACGGAGTTTGCGTGTGTGTACTTCGCACTGAAGTCGCAGTTAACTTCAGGGTATTCTGCCTTTCATGAGCCGTTTTTCTCAGCAGTGTCTACAATAAAGAAATGCATCTTCCTCCTCCACTAAAACGAGGATTTGCTGTTGCTCATACAGCAGATGCCATAGTCCTCAACTCCAGACTGAAGCTGCACAGATAATTAGCAATTAGAGACACATTGGGCTAAAAGGTCGATGCAGCATTTTAGGATTAAAAAAAAATTCCAGTTCACATCTAAAACATTTTGATGTTAGTGTGGTTTTGGATTTTCAAACAATCACTCCATAAGTGATGTATACAGGCCTGCTTGTGTGGGTATATCATCTATTTGATGTTCCCGAACTTAATTTTTATATAACTTAATATGCAGTAACATCTGTTATAGTATATCATTGCTGAAAAAAATCAACTATTTGATATGAATTGTTAATCTGTCATTTTGATTTTATTTTTCAATAAACTGAATAATAAGGTGCTCGAGGCCTCAAGGTGCTTTACGTTGTTAGTTACAGACCCTCAAATCATAGGGAGAAAACCCCAACAATCAAACGACCCCCTGTAAACGAGCACTTGACCACAGTGGAGGGAACATCCATCAAATCCCCAAATTTATTTTCCAGTCATATAACACCACAAGACCCAGTAAATGTTACTGGGACACCCCAACCAGAGAATCTTTGGGGGCATATTTGCTTAAAAATGGTCTAAAGTTGATCTGGGAACTTTTATTCACTGATTAGCCAGAGTATGGAAAATCAATCAATTGTGAATAACACAGGTAATCATTTCAGGCTTCCTGACTTCACTTTAACATGCATCACGGACCAAGCACTGACCTGCAACTCACAGGACTCAAATCATCTCCTCCTGCAGCCCCGTGCCAGACGCCACAGGACAACACTACAGGTTCTGCATCCGTGTCCTGATAGGTCAGAGGTGTTTTAGTGGCACTACGGGGACTTACACAATATCAGGCATATGATTTTAATGCTGTGGCTTATTGCCTCTAGCCTGCACTGAGACGTGGCAATGATAAAACAATTGAAGTAAAAAAACAAAGCAGGTATGGATATAGATTGTTTATTACTGCTTTCTGACCATTATGAATCTCCGATTCTAACACTTCATGCATTGACGACGTCTTCTCATGTTGTGTGACTGTCTTCTTAAAGTATGGTTGAGCAACATTTGTCATCTGTGTACAACTAGCCAGCTTGCTGGGTTGCTTCCCACATAAGTCTGGGCTTGGATTACAAGGCTGTGGCACAGGAACAGAGGGGTTGAGGGGAACCTTCTGCGACTGGGATTCTGTGGAAGAGGACTGTGTGTGTGTGTGTGTGTGTGTGTGTGTGTGTGTGTGTGTG
>NW_005187423.1:2070903-2078429 GCF_000239375.1 Pundamilia nyererei | reverse complement strand
GCTGATTAAATCACACTGGGAATAAAACAGATTATTGAAGACAGCACCAAGTAAAAATCTTCAAGTTCAGATACAGTTACTGCATATTTAGACAGTCAACAACACCTCTTTATGCATGCACAGATCCACATAAATCTATGCATATTTACAAATATAAATGCTTATGTGTATCCCCACCTCTCTTTTACTCTCACACACACACACACACACACACACACACACACACAGATTCATCTGATGACGAGAAAGGAACATCTGCAAGGAGAGGGAGGGCGTGCTAATGGGTGACAATAGACTCATCACACAGAATTAACACAATCAGTGCAGCCATCCAATGCCCTGTGTGGGCTGCTGTCTATTTCAAATCAGATAAAATGAGCTCTTGATTAAGACTGAGAAATGTGTTAACAGCAATTTGAGATTGTTCCCAATGACTTCACTTTGTCTTTTATTTAACACTCGAACCCGATCCAGTCTTCCAAACATAACGCACCTAGCGGTGATCTGCAAGCACTGCTCTTTGGGAACATGCAGTCAGAATGTATGATTCATTATCAACACAGGCCTTACAAATGTCAGTGTGACATTAGCACTAATATAAATGACTCATGTTGGGAGATGTGAAAAACAAATGAAAAAACAATAACAGAGTCTACTGCATGTCGATGTTGGATCTCGAGCTGCCAATTGTTTCAGTAAACTCCTCTCCTCACGAGCTGCTACTTAATTCTCAGTTAGTCAGTTTCAACCTGCAATTAAGAGTGTTCAGTATCTCCAGGCAGAGACCTTGAATAGACATGTGATTATTACTGTCACATTCAACGCACTATTCCCCTCCATCTCAGAGACAGCTGCTCATAAAGTTGAAGAACAATGCAAAGTGAGACTTGTCACTAAGGCCATTCTGAGATTGGATAAACTGCTGAACAATGAGGGGGAGGGCACACATGTGTGTGTGTGTGTGTGTGTGTGTGTGTGACTCACACAGGCTCTGTGTGTCTTGCAGTGAGGGCCCTGAAGCTAATGGACAGTGTCATTGTGACTCAGCCCTATAAATGGAAAACCTCCCGAAGTTTCCAAGCTAGAGGAAATAAAACTCACTCAAGGCCTTTGAGCTGCTGATGAGCCCATACATTCAAGGTCTCACTTAAGAGCACTCTGATTGGCTCCCGAGTTAAAGGTGATTAAACCTTCAGGTTGTGCACTTTGACCTGAAATAACATAATAATACACGACTAGCCTAAAATGAGAGGGTTGAGAAAGCGCTTTGGGTAACCTTGAACAGAATACCTTTGCGGTGGGCTTGCGCCTTACAATAATAATAATAATAATAACCGATGATTCAGTGATGGATGGGGAATGCTTAATTCAATTTATCACCTGGTGTCCCGCAAAAGGCGATAAGTGCATTTAGAGGGCGCAGAGGTCATGGCGTGCCGATGCTGGTAGGAGCGGATTTCCGCCAAGGCGCACTTAACGATTGCATAACGAGGTGCGCCTCGGAGTGTCTCCTGTATTTAACTCGTCCTTCATTTCAGGGCCACAACTTGCGCATTGCAAGAGTGAGCGACAAGCATGAGCTGCAGCTCCGATGCTTGTCAGCGCGGAATGTCATCTGAAGGGTACGGAGAAGAACCGACGTTCCCGACATCACTGTCATCACAGTGTTGTGCAATCTGGCTCCCAGATGGACACGCAAAAAGCGTGGCACTGAATAATTATCGTGTTTTCCCCGTCACGCACTGAATAACCACCGGAGTCAAACACGACTGATGCATTCTCCCGTTGGTGCAGTGCTGCAGCACGCCAGTGTTTTCAGCGGAGTGCACCCCAGAACCACAAAAACACCAGAGGTTGTAGGTGATAAATGGAGCACGACTCGCAACAACACTGCGTGTTAATGCAGCGACATTTAGCGTGAATTAATCATCACTGTGTTGGGGATGAATCTCTGCTTTTCCAAACCTTACGCCACTCCTCCTCCCCCAGACAACGTGACACTGTAAGTGGAAGATCTAGTGAGAGCCGGAGCACCGTACGCCGCATCTTCTTACCTGAGTGGCTTTGTGGAATTGCTTTTTCAGCCCCGCTACAGACATGTTCGCTAAATCGAGGTTCTAGCTGGGAATACGAAGTGCTGCTGCAGGTGTGAGCAGGGAATCTCGCTCCTAATTGAATCTGGTGATCTTGCAGCCGTGGCTAACTCCCGTCTACACTGGTCTTCACCAGAGGGATCTCCTGCGAGAAGGGGGGGGGGGGTGTACTAAAGCTCTTATCAGGCTATTGGATGTCAAAACCACATGTCTTAAACGGCTCTGACGTCGAAGCCTGCTCAGTTTAAAGCGACCGCCACCTCACTACAGCTGAACTCTAAAAAGGGGGCTGAGGTATTTCTAATCTAAGCTCGTTTAGCAGAAAGGACGCGAGACTAACGTGATGCTATACCAAGAAAAAGGATGACATTGCTCTTCATGTCTCAGTGATTGGAGAGGATCTAGGTGGTAGAGCTACATGTGTTGGTGAGGGGCACTGTGCCCAAATGTGATGTATGAACGGTTCCCGTGGGAGACAGGAAAGAAAGAAAGAAAGAAAGAAAGAAAGAAAGAAAGAAAGAAAGAAAGAAAGAAAGAAGTATGACCTTTACACCTCTGCGTTTCAGCATCTCCAGCACCCTGGACAGCGCCCATCTCTCAAGGGAGAGAGCCGTCCCACCCCGGACAACCAGACTACAGCAAACCAATAATTACTATTATCTCCCTTAAGAAAGTCTCTAAGTGTCACAGAGCCATAATGAATGGTTACACTGCAGGTTCGGCTGCAATACTGACTATTAATTGAGAAAAAGCAATGTACCATACTAATATGCGTTTACCTACACAAGCTTTCAGAGCGCAGAGGAGACTATAGCAGTGAGGCAAACATGAGAAAGAAATTAAAAAAGCAACATTAAAACCATCTTACCTATACAACATTTAGCAGAACTCTATTTTATTAACCACTCGTAGAACAGACAATGTTAGACTTTTAAAGTCATTTTGTGTGTTTATATTTGTCTTGTTTTTATTTTTAAGGTATTTTATAACATAAATTCTCGGATAAAAACCCAGAACTCAGAAAAAAAAAGTCAGTTCCCGACTATCCAAATCATATCACTTCTGTATTTCTTATTCAGTGTATTAAATGCAGCCTACTCGTGCGTCATGGTGCAAAAACTGTTTTGGCATCGACTCACGCAGAAAATTAAATGAAGTGCAGAAATTCACTGTCATGTTCCATCACACCTATAAGACTTAGCTAGTAACTTGCGCACACTCAGTGTTATGGTGTAAAAAAAATATCAGAAGTTTTCACACACACGCGCGCTTACGCGTGAGTCCATCACCTCTCAGATCCATACTCAGTCCATTAATCATTGCATCCATTAAAACAATGAAAAGTCTGCTCAAAAATGCAGGACCAATGCGAGCAGCGCGTCTGAATTCAAACAAACAAGTCACCTGCACACATTTGTCAGCAGCGGCACCCCCTACGGCGCCAGATGGCTAGTCTACTGTCTGCTGGCCACTTGTGCAGACAGTCAGAGACGCATCCCATATGGCCGAGGTTAGAGTATTTGAATTAGGCTCGGAGCGACGATCACAAAATTGGCCATGAAATCGTAAATGTGGCCATATCTGCGGCCGTGACGTACTTAAATGAAACGAATCCTAAGCGCGCAGTCGAGAAAATTAACTCTAAAAGGCGCAATCATCTTACAAACTAGATAAACGCAAGCATTCAAATGTATAACTTGTTTCGGAAAACAAAGCACAACCGGCGAAATGTAAACGACAGGTAGTAAAAGTTATACTGTGTCCATTTGTCTGTGGTGGGAGGAGTGCTTCTCAGCAGCAGGGCGCATAGTGGGTGTAAGAAGTGCAGAAGCGCTGGCAGCACCAAAGTAACAACCGAAGGTCTCTACGATCAGACCACAGTATGTGCAGGGAGACCACGCAATATGTTCATAGGCCGCTTTACATTTTAGAGTAAAGAGCAATATTTCTATTTTCTTATGTAAAATACGAACACCTCACACAGTGGACGCATTCGCGCTTTAATGCGAATGTAGTAAACGGAGAGGACGTTTAAGTATTCTGGCTAAATTACAAACTGTAATCTTCACCAGTTTCTTTATTATTTTTTTTTCTTTGTGTATACTCTAGTAATAACCAGGCATTACACCACAGAACATCAGAACTGGTTAAATGAGGAACATTTGCTGTGTTAGTGGCGCCACCATGTGGTGAATCCCCGAACACGGGTTTAGAAGCGGGTTTATTCATTTATGTTTATTATTTCTGTTTCTGTTACTAAAATAACAAAGAAACAAAAGCCCAAAAAAGTAGTGATTTTAATTTAGTGACATAACTTAATCTTGAAAGGGTGTCACTGTGAACAGCCACTGTAGTGGAAGGCCAAGGCCAAGCTCACAAAAGAACAGTGACAATGGGCCTGTCACGAGAATTTCTTGAATGTTATAATTTAAAAGTTGATACTAACTTTCTTTGTTTTTTGTGGGTGGGTGGGTGGGTGGGGGGTGTGTGTGTGAAAATTCGGTTTTGTTTGTCCAGATTATAAAACTGCTCTGCTTCCACCTAGCGGTAAGAGATGATGCAGCACCGCTGAACCGCATGAGAAACACAGACCTTGCAATAGGCCACATATTATTCCAATAAATGACTGTGGCCTCAGAGATTTGCGCTGTCTGTCTGCTGCAGTAGAATAAATGATGTGAATGTTCTGCTATCCTCAGTTTTCCTGCTCGCTGGCCTTCTGCAGGCAGCTCTTGTAAAATGCTTGGTTCCTCAGCTGCCTCAGGTGACCGTCTGTCTTACCTCATGAGACATTAAGTCTCAGCTGTACTTTTCACAGACGCTGAGCTGAACTCAGATGTTTGTCTCATCTACAGCCGTCATAAAAATAAATCACACACCCTTTCAATTCTAAGATTTTACAAATGAAAACATAATAAAACAGCCTCTGGATTTATTTAAGTACCTCACACGAACAACTACACATGGCCCATTACACTGTATCTATAGTTATTTAACCAAAACTAATCCAAACTGCAGAAGCAGGTGTGTGAAAAACTAAGTACACCACATTATTCAAAAGTTTGCAGAATCACCTTTAGTAGCAATAACTTCGAGTAATTGTTTTACCTTTTCTTTACGGCGTTGCATCAATTGAGGTTTGCGGGCATTTGTTTATGCACATCTGTCTTAAGGTCCCATCACCGCATTTCTTTTGGTTTAAATAAGCTGTGTTTGCTTTTCATTAAATGTGGCGCTGTACTTAATGGCATCTCCACTTTGGTCTCATCTGTCCAAAGGACATCGTTCCACAAGTGTTGCGATTTGTTCAGGTGCAAGTATGTGCTTGTGCCATACTTGTTTGGTCTTCTCCTGATTGCACTGTCATGAACTTTAATATTTAACATGCTTACTGGGGCCTGAAGCGTCTGAGATGTCACTCTTGGAATTTTTCGCAGTTTCTCTGAGCACTGCTCGGTCTGATCTAGAAGTGAATTTGCTTAGACGTCCACATCCTGGGAAGATGTTCACACACATCAGATTGCTCCAGACCAAACACCTGTCAACACATCTTATAGAGGTGCTCACACTTGCTTATGATCAGTTAATCAGATGCATATGGTTAACAGTAGCTGGCTGCAACTTACCATTTCAATTCCTATTGAAGCAATAAGCGCGTACTTATTTATCTATTTATTGCTTCTAATTTTGGCTTGGTTATTGTTGAATAAATATTGAAACGATATATTACGTCATGTATTTTGCAGATGATTATTTTAATGTCTTGATGCACAAAAAACTTTGATTTGAAAGATGGTGTAGTTTCTTCTTTACAATGACTGCACACTTGTAAAAAAATGAATATACAGTGGTGGGCAAGAGTAGACGGACTCTTTAGAAATTTCTACATCAAGTGATCATAACCTGTGATCACATAAACACACACACACACGAGAATGAGTTTTGGCAGAGAAAGCCTTAAATGAGCTGTAGCTGGTATCAGATCCGCAGCACACTCACTGATTCAGGAAGAATTTTTGACAGTTCTTACTTTCAACTTCAGCTCAGCCACATTATATGAGATTTTCTTCAGTGTTTGGGATCCTTTTCATGCTACATCATTCAACCTCTTCTGAGCTTCAGCTAGCGAAGACTAACCCAGTTCTTACCTTGTCACTGATGGTGAGCAGGATATGCCCAGAAGCTGCAAAACAGCTCCACATGCTGATACTACCCCAACTTTAACCCATCACGCTTAGTGTAACAATGAGTGATACTGTAAAAAGAATAAAAATGACACATGTTCTGTAGAAAATATAATACAAATCACATATTTGGTTTGCTCTAGGCTTTTTTACACCATAAGCAGTGCTCACTCAGGCCACCTCTGCAGCTGGCTTCAATCGTTGCTTGTAGAGTCTCGCAGCTTTTAGTTTGTTCTACAACAAATGGGATGCAGCTCAGTTTTAACTACGTTGACTGTGCCGGCGTTTGACTCGGGCAGTCAAGGATATTCTACCTCTTTACCCTTAAAAATTCTTTTTTAAGGTTCTGTTTGGGATTGTTGTCCTCCTAAATAATGAATTGTCATCCAGTGACTTTTGACACATTTGGCTGAATCTGAGCACACAGTAAGCTCCTCTACAGTACTGCATAAAGCCTGTTGCTTCCATCCAAAGTGAAATCATCAATAAATGCCAGCGTGCCAGTTTCACTGGCAGCCATAACTGAAGCAACCTGTTTGATAGATGGGGTGGTGCTCTGGGCCATGAGCTTTTTCTCTCCACATTTCTCCATCAATTTGTAGAGTTTGACTTTTGTTTCTTTTCTTTTCTTTTTCTTTCTTTTTGCCTGTCCCGTTTGGCTCTTTTGCCATCAGAATTATTGTCTAAAGGCGAAGAAAGATGCCCAATGGATTTATTTTACCAAATGGACCATCCCAGCCTTGCTGTAATGGTCTATTTGATTCACCTTTTATTGTTTATTTTATTTTTTATTTTCACTTGCTAGATACGGGACAGACTTGAATGAGGAAAAGAAAAGGGAGAAAGGAAGAGGGAAAGAAAAACAGCTGAGAAGAGGGACGGGGATAAAGGGCAAAAAACCAAAAACCAACTAAATAAGCAGACAAAAAAAACATATATCAATCACCTGGATCACCTGTTGAGAAAGAAAAAAGAAAACAAGCAGAAGAAAATGAGAGCAATACAATAAACAACATCACGATGATCTATGGGAATATAACAGTAAATACTAAATATTAAACATTATTGTGCAGCACGTAAGATCGACAGCGCACAGTGTGCTTTGAGGTAGGAGCCAAAAAGGGTGTAGTTTGTGGGTGTGATCACCCGTGTGTACACCTGTGAGCATGGACGCGCTTATATTTAAAAGGTTCCTTCATGTAATGATCTGCTAGAGGGTGTGGGGGGGCCACAGCCCCGTCCTCCAGGG
>NW_005187423.1:2063443-2070467 GCF_000239375.1 Pundamilia nyererei | reverse complement strand
CACACAGATACAAACATCCATTCCCACCCTCATGCTCTCATGTGCACTTACTCCACACTCAACCAACGTGGAGACAGACATAAAGAGACGCTGTACACACGATCACACTCCCCAAGCGTACTCTAAGCCCCAGGTCTAGATATCCTTGCCCCTGGAGGGGGAAACTGCACCCAGACGCAGGTAGTGTTACCCTTTTCCCTGGGGTGGGGAGAAGCAGACCGCCCCGACTCCGCAGCAGCAGGCAGCAGCCCCACATTCCAGACCCCAGTCAGACAACTTCTCCTCCCAGCCCCCCCGCTCCAGCAGGCCGCAGAGAACGGGGGTGTGTGATGACTCCAAACCTCCCTCCGCCTGCTCATATGTAGTGTTGATGCATGTGTGTTCTAAGGTGCCTTTAAAACCCAGGAGGGCATGGAGCTACCTGCTTTGACTTTTGTTTCATCTGTCCTTAGAACTGTGTACCAGAAGTCTGTGGGCTTCTTTTTGGATGTTTTGAAGAAACGCTGAGAAAGCTTCCTTATAAAAATAAAAAAAAAGCTGCCCAAAAACATACAGTAGTGTCAGACTCTTGATAACTTTGCGATCAGCACATTATGTGTTAAATGTGCAACACAGTTCTTTCAGTTATGATGCTAACTTATGAAATTAAAGTGAAAACCTTCCACTCTAAAACAGCCTAAAACTTAAACCTAAAGGTCAAAGTATAATGAAATCAACAGGCCATGTCTTTCATCACAGGCAGAGATGCAATCCCAAGCTCACCAACTGGATACTCTTCATTCCTCATGTGAGTCAAAGACAGATTTGATTTAAATGAAAGGTCATTTGTGATAAGCAGTCTGTAAAAGGAAACAACTTTGCTTCATTGCATTGAAAATCAGCTGCTCTGCTTAAAAAATGACGTGTGTTCTTTAGCATATATGACAAGCTTATGAATGTAAATACAGCATTTCGAGGAGATTCTAGTTTCCTTATTAATGACTTTATTAAGAAAACCAAATAGTTTAGGGGAAAACCGAGAAGAATGTGTTTTTTACAATGATCGCTGTAGCTCATAAACCAGGTATATGCTCATAACATACAGCCTGCACCCTGGATGATTAAACTTCCACGAGCGTCACTTTGCATGAGCTGAAGAACTGATTCACCTTTCCATGACTTGGAAAGAATTTGCATATAGTTGGCTATCGTCCAGCGCACTGTGCTATAACACGCCTTGAAATGCTTGAGCAATAAACCAAGCAGAACAAGCGCCGCAGTTTGACTTTTCAGGAGGGCTGACGCTATGTTGGATCAATCAGAGGGAGAACTGACAGAGCTATGTCGTGATTGGTGTTTAGGGTAGTTTAGTTAATGCAGTAGAGTTGATCTAACGTAGCACCAGCGTTTTAAAAATAGGGCTAATCCTATCTGCCATAACGTGTAACGATCTTTGTGAGTTCTGGGTTAGAAATGGGAATGGGTTAATAAAAGTCTTTAAACTCCACAGAAGAGTTCTCGAAGCATATTTAAAGGCAGAATAGGAAAAAACACACAAATATAGGTACAAAATAAATAGACACATGCTAGTAGGTGCTAAACATATACAATCATCAAAAGGCACAGGAGACAAAGTAAGCAAACCAGACAGACTCAGGTGCCAATGTGTAAAAATAAGTTTTAGTTCTAGTTTTAAAAGACTCAGTGTGGATAGTATTCCATCATCATAACATACCTGGCTGAGACTATCAGTTCTCCTCTGAGCAAAGTCCTACTTCCCTCACCAGATGGTTTGTCAGAACCTCTTTAAAGCCAAATAGCAGGCCTCACTTATCACCACCTATCGCCTCTGTGTGGTGACTGAAAAGTGAAATCACAGGCACAAGGGGCTTTTGCTCACCTGTGCTCACAGACCAGATAGTCTATGAAGTAGATGAAGATCATCAAAATCTTGGAGAGGAAGATTTGTTCCTTTGCTTTGATCAAGAGAAGGTGCCTCTACCATCTGATCAGGAAACCTTTCTGTGGTAATATCCAAGACCATCTGAACTGACTTCCTTGGGATCTTTAAAATTTACTTAATATTTACTTACCACGGTCTTTTACTAAGAAAAATGCATTTTAGTGCTCAGGAATGTGCTGCTTTATATTCATTGTCTGCATCTGTAAAACTAAGCAGACTGTGAATCACATTCCCCAGATTGTTTCTTTTTACCTCTGAGGCAATGAACCACAAGAAACTTTTTTTTTATATTAATCGTTAAAACATTAGCAAATGGTTGTGTTTATATTTCATCATAAATAAAGCCCTTAAGAAAGATTCAATGTATCCTTTATGAACCTGTATGTGTTTGTGTGTGTGTGCAGGTGTTAATAAGAAAAACAAAAAATGGACTGACTTCTACAGCAGACCAGGGGTCATTTGTCACACATATGCCAGTCATGCCACCAGAGACAAACAGCTAACATAAGCCAGGCTGTAGTCATGTGTTTGTGGGTCTCATAAGGTCCACCAATCCCCACGTCATCTCGCTCCACTCAAACATGCTAATGTACCTGTGCTCTGCTCTAATTGGTCCCAGTGATGCTCGCCCTGCTCCACCTGTGTTCATGGGAAGCCTCCAGTCAGTCCTGCAGTCAGGCCCCCGCCACTGCATGCGAGTGCGCAGAGCTAATATTATGCAAACAAACACTTTGTTGTTTGGCACTTCGTGCACCGACCCGCCACTGTGGAAGAAAGGGAGAAAGTAAGTAAAGGGAAATAGAGAAAGGAACAAGGGGGTGTATGAGTAGGGGTGGTGGTGGTGCTAGAATTCATTAGTGTGATTACCTGAGGTGTGCTACTTTACAGGGGGTAATCTGCCTGCCTGCTTCATACCCTCCAAACTTCAGCCAGTCCACTAATGAGCGCTTGGAAAAGTTAGTCAAGGTGGAGAGGTGCTTTGAGGGGCTGTGCACCTTAGACTAAGGTGTTATTATATATGCCGGAGCAGAAAACAAAGGATGGATGCCTATTTTGTAACAGAGGATAAATGAAGACTGGTAATGTTTTGATACACGTGGAAAAATGGCGTAACAAACAGTGGGCCGACTGATGAGGTTGAAACCTCAGGACAAAACACTGGCACGTTTAAAGGTCGAAATGTCTGACAAATTAGACATATAGTACACTTTGATGTGAAATATCAAGAATATTTTCAACGTCATTTGAGGCAACATCCCACACTAATCAAAAGGACACCAGAGGGTTCAGGGAATCTCACTGAAGAGCCACTTCTCTCTGAGGTATTGTCGAGGACAGCGGCTTCGGTCCTGTGCTGTAAGAGTAGGTGGATTAGAGATGGGATCAACCCCTGTCTCATTCCCCCCCTTTTTCCTCTCTCTTTTTTCACGGCAGAAGCTTTGGCCATGGCTTTAGAGAGACAGCTGCCGTGAACAAAGCTCAGGACAGTCCACTGGGGACAGAGAAAGTGCGAGTGTCAAAGAACAATAAAAGTGCTGGAAGAGCTCGGCTACGGTGGAGCAGCCAAACGACGGGGAGGGAGAAAAACCACAGAAAATACAGGATATACAGTATATACACTACATATTAGATAGATGGATTCTGTAACTTTCCCCTTCCTCTCACCCTGTGGCTCTGCTTCATCACACAGCATCAAAACATAGCTTTATTCCCAGGAGTGGCTTGCCTTTTTATCTGCTCCCTAGCTTCCCACGGCGGGCCGCATCCACCCATAATCTGCTGCTGTTTCATGTCTGGAGCACAGAAGAAAAGGATAAGGGACTTGTTCAAGTGAAGATCAATGAGGCTGTACACACAGCACACGTGCATCAGGACACACTGAGAATGTTTTCCTTCTTCTTCTTTGTAAAGTGCCATATGATGCAACATTAAAAGAACATTATATATGGATACACTGACAAGACGAGTCTGAGAGTTTTAACAGAAATTACTATTAGGCTGAGATGTGGCGCGATTTGTGTCATACGCCCTGTAAACCCCATCTACCTTTTTATTACTGAACCATCTCTCTGTGGATCAAACACGGAGGACTAACACAATGAACAACTGTAAACATGCTGCATTATACATTTGTTGAAAACACATTTGGCTGTATGTCACAAGCACCTTGTTATTTTAGACTGTGCCAAGCGCCTGTGCCGGCAAAAATCAAAGCAGTCTGATGTATTGGCAGCAATAGCTGGGGTGTGAAACTGTGTCAGCGAAGTAAAGGAAATCACCAGAGGCTATTTTCTGTTCGCTCCACAGCTGGCTGACGAGATCGGCAAGGACTAATTGTGTATCAGATGGAGGCAGAAGAAATTCTCAGTTTGCGCGTTACTTTTCTTTGTACTTAGGTCTACCCGCCTTCCCACCCAAGTGGCACAGACTCACCAGACAAAGGGAACTTAAAAGTACCAGAAAGACAGCCCTGGGACAAACAACACACATGCACAGAAATCCTCGATGAACCCCAAAGCCAACCTGTAACCCTAACCCTCTTCTATCCCTCCAGGAACAATCTCCTGTAGGAAATCAGTGGAAAGAAAATATACATGAAAGTTGGATTTAAAAAGAGCAGGGAGGGAAAGAGATAAAGATAGAGTGAAAATGACACCGCGATTGTGTTGGAATGAATAAAAGGGGAAGGGAGAAAAACTTTGCATTTGGAACTACTGATCAAAGTAATTCCCACAGGAAACCTCTCTTAATGAGAGCTGTACAAGAAAAGAAGGGTGGAAGACAAGGAGTGAAAGAGAAGAAGAGTATGGCATGCCATTCCTACACAGAGGAGGGAGAAAGAAAAGGGGAGATGAATCATACACAGCGCCTAGTGGAAGAAATGAGCGTGTGTGTGCGCATTGGATGGGGGTGGTGGTGGTTATTTGAAGGGTGTTTTCAAGATCATTTTAACATCTTCACTGAGGGAGCGTCAGAGGCAAGGCCAGGTTAATTAAACCCAAGGGAGTACCAGCTGAGGGGCCCCGCATTTGAATATGTCACAGAAATAGAGCGAGCGCGTCAGCCGAGGCCGGATGGTGGGTTACGGTGAGCAAATATGTTGACTGTGCATTACACGCTACGAGGAAGAGGGAGAAATAGAGACAGACAGCGGAGGGGTAGGGCGGGGCCATGCAGGAGGGGGTCTCTGTGATGTTTTGCTTTTCTTTACCCACGGTGCCACCGGATTTCTCTGAGTTATTAATGTTTGTCATTAGCTCCATTACGCTGGAGGACAGTGACAGGAAAAGAGAGTGAAGAAATTTATATGGGACAAATATTGACAATAGCCTGCCCATGGGTATTGGAGAAGAAGAAAAGATGCAAACTATGTTAATGAATGGTAATTAACCACTAGGGTTTGTCTCTCCTGGATCCCAGCTAAATTGGTCCCCGAGTTGCAGCTAGAGACAGTCCTGGCCTAATCCTTTATTATAAAAAGATAAAGGAAAACGACATCATTAGCATATATTTGAGAAGAAGGTGGGGGGTTGGTGGGGGGGATTAAAAAGTGGAATTATTTCTTTTTAATTCTTGAACGGAGGATCCTTCGTGCCACTGTTTATTACACATAATAAAAAGAAAGGAGGAAAGTGGTTATTCAAAAAAAAGGGAAAAGAAGAAGCAATTTCAAAGGAGGCGTGTGGGTCTCCTGAGTGGGATGCAAACTCAAGGACAGAGACCTGGATCGTGGTTTAATATTCAAAATGAATAATAAGAGAGGGAGGACAAGGGAAACAGATAAAAGGAAGTGGAGGTAGCTGTGTCAAGGATGGAACCACTCCTCTTGTGCACCACGGCTCTGTGTGTGTGCGTGTGTGCTCATCCTGACCCTTACTAATGATGTCAGCAGCAGGGGCCACTTGTTACAGACAGGAACCATGCCAACAGGCAGCTGTCAATCATAAGAGAGGTGCGAGAACCCCGCAGTCCAGCAGAGCATCCCTCAGTCACCATCCCACTCTGACTGACACTCCTTTGAACTGCCAGAACAAGCAAAGTACGAGAGCACAGCAAAGCAAACGACAGCGACCATCACAAAAAGGCAGACTTTAGAAGTTAAAAGGGCTTTTATTTTGGAAATTAAGTAAATGTTTATTAAACAAAATGGTAAAAAAAAAATCAAGCAATACTTAATATAATTACATAACAAAATAAAAGATTAGAAGCTTTAACAATCTCCTTCAGAAATAAATACTTGCAGTGCATTTCATAAATGGAACAGATGAGGCTTCAATCACTGAACTGGATCTGAGGGTAATACACTCTGGAGCTCCTTGCAGTGAATATTCTGCTCTCTCTTGCTTTGGACTTTCCTAAAGTGTCGACTAGGCATGCGTAGGTCAAGTCCCTGCAACCTAAAAGTTCTTGAGGTTCCAAATAAATTAGAGGGAAAGGGGTAAAAGAAAGTTTCAAAAAGTGTAATTTAAACATTAGAGTAAGCATTTGCCTTATCACCCCAGGTCTGCGTTGAGAGCGGAGGAGAGTGGCTGCACTGTAAATTAGCTTGGCACTAAAGGGCCCTGTCTGATAGACATAGTGCAGTGAGTGCTAACACAGATGTCGAGGGCTCATTTACAAAAGCTGGGGTGCTGCGTTGAGCCAGTGGCCCAGAGTGAGTCGACAGCGCTTTTCTCACAAATATTGGTTCTGCTGCCCCGGCCCAGCTTGGCTCAGCCCGGCTCCCACCGAGTAGGAGCTGGGGAGCGAGAGAAGAAGGGAGGGAGGAAAAGAAGAGGATGACAGTTTTCCCAGCCTCAGCCCAGGGAGTCAGGCTTTTTCGCTGACTGGTGTTGCGAGCGTGGCCAGCTCTTCTGTCAGCACTTTCCTCTCCTTCATCTTCACGCGCACAGCCTCCATTAGCTGGCCGGCAGAGGGGATCTGCAGGGGAGGGGAAGCACAGAAAAAAGGGTGTGGGGGTGGCGGTAGAAGGGGAAGATGAGGAAAACACGCACAAAAGCACAAGTATTAAAAAATAAAATCTGATTTTTTTATATATCTATCCAGCTATACACACACACACACACACACACACACACACAC
>NW_005187423.1:2062402-2063423 GCF_000239375.1 Pundamilia nyererei | reverse complement strand
TATATATATATATACACACACACACACACTATATATATATATATTTTTTTTTACACCTGGCAGCCTGTTTGCTGTTTTATGAAATAAGAGAAGCCCAAACGGGGCCTCAGGATTTGTGAAATTTCTCAGGGAACAGCCACTTTGAGATAAAGTAAATCACAAAGCAGCCTACACAGCAGTAGCCCAACTCCACAGCTCACTTTTATTAAACTTCCATTTTTGACCAGTGAGAATGCAGTTCATGTTTTTTTTTCAAGCCAGCTGTAAAAAACATTCACATGTTAACTTAAACAGGTCTGCTGTTTTTTCCCGTCCACACCAGCAGAGGTATGGTATCCCAACATTGATCCTGAACATTTTCCCCAATACATGCCTGTCCACTGTGGACAGGAAAAACTCTATGGAAATATAATTTTTTTTAACATAATACTACAATAAACAATAAACAAACAATAAAACCACACGTTAAAAATCAGTATATCTACACGTCTGAGTGACAGAAAGTCCCTAATTGTGAGACGAACCGGTATTGGTTTGATTTTTGGAATGTCATTTTTTCTCGAACAGTCAGGGCAGATGGCCGCTCCTCCCTGAGCCTGGTTCTGCCGGAGGTTTCTTTCTGTTAAAAGAGTTTTTCCAACCCACTGTTGCCAATCGCTTGCTCAAAGGGGGTCTGATTGTATGATTGTTGAGGTTCTCTCTGTATTACAGTAGGATCGTTACCTAACAATATAAAGCCCCTGGAGGTGACTGTTGTTGTGATTTGGTGCTACATAAAAAAATGAACTGAATTAATGTTTCTTGTGAGTAGTGCTGTGAAACAGCTCTAAAAGAGTAATTTTATCCTGTAACTGTAAAAAAAAAAACTAAAAAAAAAACGCCACCCACAATCTTGTTTTCATGAGTCTAAAGAGACAATACATTTTCCCAGAAGCTTTATCCATTTTTTCCTTATTGTGCCTCTAGGCATAATTAGCACCAATGGTAAAAACTTAAAGTATTGCTTTTTGTGTGCGTCACT
>NW_005187423.1:2055118-2062072 GCF_000239375.1 Pundamilia nyererei | reverse complement strand
TATCCATGAAGCTTTTTCAGTTCTAAAACCTAAAGGTGGAGAGCATTTAACTATTTAATCCGTAGTGGGGGTTGTCCCTTAGGAGGTGGTTGTTGACCCACTATTAATCATGAGTATGAAGAAAGACATGGGTCATTACCACCAGAGGTTTTGGGAGAAACAACTTTGACACCGTTTTTTTTTGTTTTTTTTTAAATTGAGGTCACCTGACACAGGCGAGTGGGGGTTAAGCTACTTGGTTAGGGATGTCAAGACTGCATTGTAGGTGGCTGACAGCTGGTGTCGTAAGTCACCACCTCTGTTGAATGATGTTCATTACATCGATTACATCATTACATCACCGACATCGATGGCCTCTTTTGCTTTCAAACTCTGTCTTCTCTGTCCAAAATGTGAATACAGGCATCCTAACAGCGACCTTTATCCATTATGTGCAGATGTACAGCTGAGTCTTGTCCTGTCAAGGTGGCTCTATGTTGTGCCATGCCACTGTGCTTGCAGTGTTGTGCTTTTTGGAGCATTTTAAAGTAATTATACAACAAATTTAATAGCAATATCTGTGCTTCAGTTTTGAGTTAAAGTCTAGTACTTTATTTGTATGTTACTTTGGACTAATGTTCAGGTGTCTGTGTTGCAAGTATACAGTATAAGGATAGAATTTGCTAGCCAAGCCTGTCAGTATTAGCTAATAGCTCCCACCCACTGATCCATATGTGGTTACCAAGATGGTGACAGTTTGCAGATAATGCTTGGATCCAAAATGGTACTAAAACCTAGTTTAAAACTTTTAGTACTCAGTTTCAAATACAGCTGGAGAGTGCGCATTAGAAACTCAAATATACACACACACGCAGTTCTCCTGCCCCTTGACACCTTCTCTTCTTCATTAAAGGTAAAAGAATCAGGGAACACAAGGCCGTATGTGCCAGGAAGTATGTGAGAAAGTGTGCGTGAGTGTGCACTTGTGCACTGGGGAGTCAGTTCCAGCAGCACTGGATGCTTCAAACACACAGCATAACTCCTCAGAGAACCACTACACTGAAGTAACTGCTGAGACATCTCCCTCTGCCTCTGTCCTCCAGAGAGAGCTCACTCTCTCTGTTTCACACACACACACACACACACTCACATTTCTTAATAAGCTAATTGCACTTAGAGCCACTAACTATGCAAACAAACGCACTAAAATAGAGACACAGCCACAACACGGGGCTCTGTGGGATAGCAAAGTGGGAGACTGGATCATTAAAAGTCCCGATGTGGGAATATGAGTAAACAACACTAACAGGTAAACATGATCTAGATAAACCTAACATTAAGTGAGATTTAGGCCTAAAAAAAGATGCTGAATGTATGCAACAAACTCAATGTGCTTTCAATTCCTTCATTTTAAAAACTTATTTTTGGCAGTCCTTTTCTCAGACAGGACCAAAAAGAAAAAACAAAGGACACCATGAACCTTTCTGCCACTCATCACAGGTATCATCCCTTAAAACAAGGCATTACCCATTTGAAGTCATGAGAAATTCAAGGAACAGATTCTGTATAAACACGAGTAGGTACACAAAAACCATCAACAGGATTATAAAGCTTTTTGAGTGTTGATGTAATGAAGTGTGTGTGTGTGTGTGTATTGTGCAAATTTTGTCTCTTGGCTGATATTCAATTTCAATGAAAATGCCTTAATTTTGATTGTTTCCTACACTAGCAGATTCTGACACAAGAAAACACTAGTGCTCACAAATGGGACAAGCAGCACTATCATTCTCTTTCATCTGACTGCCACATTAGCTCGGGACTGATACCCTGCAGGATGGTTGGAGGTAAGCTGTGATGCAGCTGCTCTGGCTGGATCCCCTGGGCTGCTTAAGGCGGTGTTAAGAACTGGCACTAATGTTATGCTACAGTTGATTTAGCTGGGCCCCTGTCCCCTTTGGCGGAGCTAGCAAGCACCAGCAACACAACGGCTGTTTTGCAAGAGGCCTTGTCCCCTTTGGCAACACTAAAATAGCTACTGTAGCATTAAGCCATGCTAACTCGCATCCATTACTATTCAACAGGCCCTGCAGAGCCGACCTTTTGTCTATGTATGATTTCATGAACATGTTTCAGGAGTGAACTGACGTGCAAAGCCACTGACACTGACAAGTTTGTGTGGGTATACGTGTGTGAGTGTGTGTGGACAAGGACAGGGGCTGCAAGCAAGAGGTGTTTTTATGAGCCAATTAAATGACACTGCTATGCTATAGCCTGGGGCACACCTCAAGGCAACAAGCAGCTCAAAGTTTCCGCACTCCAGCGACGCTGGTCTGGTAGTGGCATTACACACAACTTTTTAAAAAAAAATAAAAGATCAATCATTCCACCTCTTTTGTCTTCTCCCTCGGAATGGGTTAACACAATTATTTCCAAGGGCCCAATTTGGTTTCAGAGATTGTGTCAGATGGCTGGATATCTAAATGAATAGAAATGTGGAGGGAGGAGAGGCTTGCAGAGCCTAAAAAGAAATACAAGAGGACCTTAGCAAGGAGGATTCTTAGTTATTCACGAGCTATTGTCAATGTAACTGCAATAGTCATGTATATTTAATAATGTAGATGTTGCCACTGAACTCCAGTACTCTGCTATACAAACAACATTTAGGTCCTTGAAAAATCTTCAAGGAGTGTGCATATCGGCAGCTGTAAAAACCAAAACTTTCATACAGTTTGTACGTTTATACATAATACAGCCAGTGTGCACTACTGATATGAGCTGAGTGTTAAATAAATAAATAAATGAAGAAGTGAGTGCTATGATAGGCTTTCTTGGGGTGTGAAGGGAAACCTGCTGTACATCTTTGTCTCTGGCTAGTGAGTCATCTCCAATCTAGGCCACTAGTCAAGGTAAGGGAGAAGTAGTTACAGTAGTTTTATAGCAGAGGGAGGGTGGAAACAGCTCTTTGATCTCTGATCTTCTCACTTTTGTTTGAAAATCAAATTTATCAAACGGGGGAATAACAACAACAACAACATGATAAATAGATTAAAAAAAGCACAAAGGCACCGTACTTGCATTTGATTATCTCCAATAATGAATATGTCACATTTGCAAAGAGGGGCTCAGGTAAGAAAATCACTAAAGCACCGACGAGCCTATTCTTTTGCTCTCCTTCGTAATTACCTACCCCAGCAGCATAGCAGATCCCTCGCTTTTCTCCCCTTTAGGCCACTGGAGACTGATATGAAAGGGAATTGGACACTTGGGGCCACAAATACTGTAATTAAAAATCTCTCCTTTTCTTGATACGTTGTTTGCAAACATCATTTCAGAGCGCAACATGCATTTGTTAGGGATCTGACCTAAATACACCCTAGATTAAACATAGGAAAGCACCCGGTCTTTGTTTCAGGTTCATACTCATTAGGTGTGAAAATGAGGTGATTCAGGCATGATTGGGGTATAAATATAGAAAGGTGATATCCATACAAAACAGATGCAACCTTTAGGTGGAATTCAGGAACCCAGAACATGGCTATGTAACAGTTATGGCTCATCGGTCAAGGTAATGCACTGGGAAGGAGTTGCAGTCAGGAAAAGTGGCTGTGCTGGCAGCAAGCTGTCACAAAATAAAAAGCTGCTAAGCCTTACCAGCTTCTAGTGTGGGTTCAGAGGGAAGGCAATGCATCAAGCCATCAGTTCAGTGTAGATAATTTTTCTATATTAACTTAAAAGTTCCTGATTACGCTTTTACTTATTTTCTTTCATACATACACCATTACCGATTGTGGACTCATTATTATTCAATAATGAGACAGAATAATCGCTGTGAATCCTTATCTAAAGAGATTATTTCTACTATTGGCTTTGTGTGATGTCACTGAGAGCGTATATATTTAATATGGTCATCTCAGGTACACAGCTCTGGTGTGTACCTGAGATTACCAGCGGCAGTCAAACAGAGCCGGCTTAAAGGAGAATTGTCCTAATAGGAGAAGAACTAAAATACCTTCTTTCAGACAGAGGATAAACTGTAAATAATGCAAGCTACTGGGGTACAGTTAGAAATGAGCAGAACAACTGCCCCGTTAGTCTACTGTGCCCATCAGCAGACTAAATCGCCCTTGGATACAATCAGTAACATTTAAAGCACCAAAGAGGCTTCAAGAAATCTTTTTTCACCTTGCCCCTCAACTTTAACTAAAATTGAGTACTTAAGTGGGCTGGACCAGTGAAACTACATGACAGACATGCAAACTTACAGAAAGCGTTCTGGCATTTCATTGCCCAGACTGTCCCACAATTATAAAACATTTTTATTAATTCAAAGAAAAGTTCATTTTTTCCACGAACCCACTGTAAAAGTTATGAAAATGCATTTAAAAGTTCTACATCTATGTACTCTTTGTTGAGTCATCATGGGGCAAGATGGGAGTCTTTACCCAGGCAGATTCTGGCCTTCTGTTCAACACCCCTGCTCTGTTATCTGGACAAAAGTGGTAGCCATCTGCAAATTAGACCTAGAGGACGCCCTCTTTACACTGGCTTCCAATTGAATACAGGATCAGTTTTAAAGCCCTTTTATTGGTTTTAAAATCTCTAAATGGTCTGGCACCTCTTTATTTGTCTGACTTGTTGAAGCCCCACGTCCCCACTCGTTCCCTTCGGTCAGCTGAGCAGTTGCTGCTTTCGGTCCCAAAGTCACGGCTGAAACTTAGAGGAGACCGAGCGTTCTCTGTTGCCGCGCCGATGCTTTGGAATAACCTTCCTCTTCATATTAGACAGGCTACATCAGTGCCAGTTTTTAAGTCTTTATTAAAAACCTATTTTTATTCCCTGGCTTTTAACTCTGTGGGTAACTGATATTTTTATTTTATTTTATTGCTATGTCTGGTTTTATTACTATGTGCATATTAGTATTGTACAGCACTTTGGTCTACCAGGTGTGTTTTTAAAGTGCTATATAAATAAATAAATAAATGATGATGATGATGATGATGATGGAATCCCATGCCACAAAATTCCCGGCACGCAGTTTTGTGCTGATGTTAATGCCGGATGAATTATGAAACTGTGCAGTTACTGAATGAGATTGAGATGTTATTGAAAATGACCCATTCTTTCCACAAATGTTTCGTGACTGTATGGCTACTTGCTCGGTAACACGTGAACTCAAAGATTAAGAGATGTGGCCCAATACTTGTTGTTCATGTAGTGCAAATTCAACAGCTTTAATCACCCAACCCATTAATGGCTAAGGAACATCAGCAAGAAGCTGCATCTGCAGTTTCTTTTTATCTGAAACGCAGGCTGAATAGGCCAGAAAACTCACAGAGCACTCTGATACTAACAACAATAATATTAGTCTCCTCCTGGGAACCCTTCACTGTTTCAGTGACACATTTACAGTACAAAGTCTCAACTCAAGTCCCCTCCACACACATACAAACATACTTACAGGGACCAAAAAGAGTGTCTGATTTAATTAGCTCAGTCATTAATTGGAGCTTAATTAGAGCCACTTTCCTTCAGAGAGAAGTGTGGGACTAAGGGCTGTTCCTTGTCATTACAGAGGCATAATGAGCCACACAACACAACACACTGCTCCTCACTCTCACAGCACCACCAACAACAGAAAAGTTTCAGAGTGCATGGAAACAGAGCCATAGATATTTTTTAAAACCAAGGGTTAATGATGTAACACCTCATAGAAATACCAATATAGTGTGAAGCCTTTATAAGAAGTGACATGAAAAAAGTGCTATTTAATGCTATTTACCACTGTAGAAATGGGCTACAGGAAACCCTCCCGAAAGTTTGATACAGGTTTGAAATTACAGGAATTATTTCAGCCTTAGAGACCACCCATAAACGCCTTTGATGTTTTATAACAAGTCCAGTCCTGATTGGTCTGGCTTGTCTCTACCACTGTCTTAATGTAATGTTCACCTGCTTGTTATAGCTCGGAGGCTGATAAGAAGTGATGCTTGTACGTCTCCCTTGGGTGTGATTGTGAGGTAAATATTAGCAGGCCCTCAGCGCCACCCCATACCAGTAAACCAAACCACTGTCCTCTCATAAAGAAATCAACAGAGTCAATGACTTTTTAAATGTTATTATGCTGTCATGAGGCTTCAGATAGGTGTGTGTGTATACAAAATGAGTCTGAAAAATGATCTGGAGGGAACGTGTGTGCTTGTGTGCATGTGCACACGCTTGCATGCACATGCTGCTCCTGTTCATTATTGGCCAGCAGCAGAAGGCAGTCATTTCCCTGTCTTCATAAAGACTTGGTCCATTAAATTCTACCTCCAGTCAATAATTAGGACTCCACAAATAAACCAAAGGCAATTAAATCAATGCTTCCCCGGGCCGGTACCTGGACCCCATGGCCCACATGGACACTCCATCTTCACCGCTGGCCTTATTCATGGTAGGTTGAGGTGGAGCCATATAGCACACCCCCTGGCCTGCTCATGATTATTAGACAGCATCGTCCCTTGATTCTGGCTATGGAGCGCCGCTTACGGTGGCTCTCTACTGAGAGGCGCAGGGTTTGATTTCATTAACTCACCAGTGGAGGTGAGAGACGAGAAAATGAACGCAATGTTTCATTTTGTTTTGAGTGGACATGTGGGGCAGGGGTGAGGGGGCTCCGGAAATCTATGGCACTTCTATGGCATGAAGGGAGCAGTAACCTCAACACATACACCATCACATATCATCAGGTCTGCAACACAGAGTTTGTTAGCGTACTGCCAACACCTCTCTTTCTTGTTACGTTGACATGTGGCAGTGCATGACAGTGATTGTAAACAATGGCCCACACACAGACAAAGACGCACACATAGGTATCTATCGTCGTATCCACACACACACACACACACACACACACACACACACACACACACACACACACACACACACACACACAGAATGAGTGATGGGTTTGCCATTGACAGGGCCACTGAGATA
>NW_005187423.1:2043441-2054956 GCF_000239375.1 Pundamilia nyererei | reverse complement strand
ACACACACACACACACACACACACACACACACACACACAGATGGACATATCCTCATCCTCTTCTGGTGACAGCCAGCCAGTTAAGGACATGGATCTCTCTCATCTTTCCTTTCACTGGGTCTATTTCTGTCTCTGTGTCTTTTTATTCGAGGAAGTGTGTATGAGTACTGCTCCGGGTAAGATCATATCGCTATTAGGGGAGTGTGTTATTAGTGTCACAGACAGGGTGACAGCCCAGGCCATTCCACTTCACAGATGTTCTGCTTGGTGAGCCTTTCATAAGCTATGACAGAGAGTCGAAAAACCAAGCGGGTACTTTACTGGAGTTCTTGAAGTGTATGCACTCACTAGAAAATGTTGGCTTCTCTGCAGCAGCCTTCACTTAGTGTAGGCCCGATATCACAGCGGTCTTAAACACATAAATTAAGCTTATGAAAAAACCTGATCTTTTGGCATGCAAGATGTCCCACCAGCTGCCCCAAAAAATATAGAAATATGAAAGAGAAAGGCAAAGACAGAGCCTGGTGTCCACTCAATATGACAATACGCTTTTAAAAACCAGACAGCGAGAAGAAACTGCATGATCGAGCCGAGAAGAAAAATAAAATAAACAAACAGCAAAAAAACCAAAAAACAAAAAACAAAAAACAGAACAAGATGGACTTGAAAGGGGATAGAAAAAGTCTGTTTCAGTGAAGGGGGATGACTGCGGTGGTCCCAGTGGTCCCCACAGGGACCTGGGGGCGAGTCTCAGCCTTGTCATACTCCGCTTTTCTCCTCCTCCACTCTGCACACCAACTCCAGCCCCCCCCCACCATCCCTGTTCTGCCCACGGAAAACGTCGATAGCAGGCTGCCGGTGCCGAGGTCTCTGGTGGACACTAGCTCATTCTCCCGGCATCGACAGGCCCGCCAAATCAATATTTAGTTCCCCACTAACAAGCTGCCTCGGGGTCTGAGCCAGAGAGAGAGGGAGAGAGAGAGAGAGAGAGAGAGAGAGAGAGAGAGAGAGAGTGAAGAATGCGGGACAGTGGAGGATGGCAGAGAGAGAGAGCAGGGACTGAGAGCTGTCCAGCTAGAAGGGAAAAACATGGATTCAGTAGAGTGTTGTGTGTGTGTTAGTGTGGGAGGGGGAGAGGAAGGTGGAAAGGTCAGAAGAAGATCTGGGGAACAAGAGAACAGTGTCTGGTGTGTGTCGTGGTGCGGAGGCGACGCATGAGTGCCTGCGGCAGCCGCTGACAAGAACACAGACAAGACACACACACATACTCGACACTCTCAATCATACACATATCACAGCGAGCAGACGTTGACAGCACTCGAGCAAAGCTCCAGCAGAGCACTCACAGATGACTGGCTGTGTGCACACAAAGACTCCAACACAGCCACAATCTAGTTGCTTTTCTTTGTTTATCTTTTGCATTATTGTCTTTTTTTTTCAGAGGCTGAGCAGGATCGTTGGGGTGGGAACAAAATCCTCCACTTACTGTATTTGGTGGCCAATTTTTGTTTTTCAAGCACTGAAGACTGACAAGTAACAACGCCACATTTGGCTAAACCAAACTGTAACGTAGACACCAAAACATCCACTTAATCATAGATAAATAAATAAAATGCCTTAGTCAATAAATAAATAGATTTCTTCATTGTTCAAAAACATATACAGTGCCAGCCAAAGGTTTGGACACACCTGAGGGCCTGGATATCTCTAATTATCTGACACAGCTTTTATTAAAAACAAACAAAAATGAAGCAACATCTATGACGCACAAATGCACTGAAATGAAACTCTTTGAATCTCTTACACAGTGAACATATTACATGTTAAAAAAATACCCTAAGTTTTTATCAAAACTCAAAAATTCTAAACAGAACATCTGTGATGTTTGGAAGAGAGGAATTTTTACAGCGAAATCATCCTGCTCACTCTTTGGGTGTCTTTAAACGAGCATTTGTTGTTTCCTTTTCCTCTCACTGCTGCTGCTGCTGATTTATCCCAAACAACTACATAGTAACAAAGTAAGCTAGGACCAGATATTACATATATTTGATAGAATTTCCTGCTTCAGTATGGCAAAGAAAGCTCAACTTACTGTAGGTCAACAGCAACTTACAGCATGAATGCATGTTTTTTTTTTAGGTTCTCTGTTATCTCATCCAATCCGATCCATCCATGAAACTCATGAACATGGAGACACAGTCCATCCAGCCAGCCATCCAATTCAGGGTGGCGGGGGGCTGGAACCACCATAGGACGAGGGGCAGGGTACATCTGGACAGGCCACCAATTTATCCCACTGCCAACGCACACACACACCCATTCACACTCACATTCACACCTATGCGCAATTTTGAATCACTAGTTAACCTAACCCCACTGATAAAACAAGCTCTTGCAAATATCCATCCATCCATTCGCTTCCGCTTATCCTTTTCAGGGTCGCGGGGGGCGCTGGAGCCTATCCCAGCTGTCATAGGGCGATAGGCGGGGTACACCCTGGACAGGTCGCCAGTCTGTCGCAGGGCTAACACATAGGGACAGACAACCATTCACACTCACATTCACTCGCACATTCACACCTAGTGACAATTTTGGATTAATCAATTAACCTATCCCCACAAGCTGCATGTCTTTGGACGGTGGAGGAAGCCGGAGTACCCGGAGAGAACCCACACAAACACGGGGAGAACATGCAAACTCCACACAGAAAGACCCCGGCCTGATGTTGGAATTGAACTCAGGACCTTCTTGCTGTGCGGCAACAGTGCTAACCACCGTGCCACCGTGCTGCCCCCTCTTGCAAATAATAACTAAATAATTACTACTAGTACTACCTGTTGCCCAGTGTCAGCTGGGATACAGCCCCTTAGTGATCATGAATTAGATAAGGGGTTAAGGAAATGGATTGATAGCTGGCTGGAAAACAAACTTGCTTTGGTTGGGAAAATACATAATTGCCTTTCTGTTGAAATAAATCATGCACTTGTTTGTTATGTTAGACCATATTAGCAAGTACATTTCTGCAATGTCTTTTTAATTCCCTGTGCAACCAATACTGAAAATAGGCCTGCCTGGACTGCAGGTAATGACTTATTCGAACACAGTAGTAACTGTGCAGTAACCACGAATTACTTATATAAAGTAAACAGATTAAAGTGTGACTGGTAATTAAAATCTTAGTGGGACTAAAGCAAGCGTTTGTGTTTTTGCACATTAAAACAAAAATATATTATTTTGTGACTATTGCACTGCCTAAGCAGGAACAAGTTATGTGATCATTACTGCAAGTAGATGAGACTGACCTTCTGCTGGAGAATGTGGTTTACATGGGCCAGCCACTGCTGATCTCTGGGATACTCTGAGCAATCTGCCGTCCCCTGTAAACACAAAAGGAGATTCTCAGCAGTGTTTTCTTTTAGAGATCATAGGACAAGGAATCAAAAGTGTTGAGCGACAACCTTCATTAAATTGTAGGAATATTTACATTTTGTATAAAATGTCACGTCAGACATTATTGAGGTATAATGTTTCTACAAAGAAACACATTTGTTGCCAAAGGACAGAAATGTAGCACCAGTTGCACCAGTTAGGACCTGTAAGAAGCATTGTGGAGACTATTGCAAGGTATCCCAGCATGCCTCTGCATACTACTCATGTGTAAAGACCTAAGAGAGTGGCAGTGCTAATGAACATGGTGAAACGGAACTACATGGCCATGAGCACGTACTCCTGAGCTACCTATGCTTCCTCTTCACTTCAAATCCAAAGTGTCACTGGACAAGATGTGACGCGACTTGTGCTGGCTCGCAGGGATACAAGAGGAAGAGCAGGAGAAAAGTCTGAGTGCGTGTGTGTGTGGGTTTGAAAACGTCCCTGCAGTGACACAATGGCTCTAACAGGTACAAAACCGTTTCATGTGAGTTGGAGTTATCTTAATTCTATGTGTCCACTTTTTACTTCTTCTTTCAATGTAATTACAGTATTAATTAAATAAAGCTTTCATAAATTCAGCTTTATGTACTGTGTACTAATAAAGCACATTACATTATACAAAGACTAAAGGGAATCCATGCAATTTCAATCGTTTTTCAGTTTTTCTACTTGATAAATGTGTCAAATTACAGAAGTTCTGCTAGCTGGCTGCTTTTCTGTATTTATACTTTTTAAATCATGTATTTTTTTATTTATTACTTAACTACTTTGGTGTAGTATGAAGGGCTATGGGAGAGGTCTTTATCAACAGGAAAATCTAAAAAAATGTATGTCCTCTATATTTTCCAAAGCCATCAAGGAGGCTGGGCCAATTAAGGCCCCTGGGTCTTACATTTGACATCATTGCTATAGACAATTAAATTACAAATATCCTCTAAATTTAGACAAATAAATACAAAAATCCTGAACCATGGAAGATAACAGAAAATCTATCTGTATATTAAAGGATGTTTTCACTGTTGTATTTGCTGGCCCTTTGTTTAATTATGTATTCACGATAATCAAGGCTTTTCTTTAACAAAGCAGCTTGCCTTGTTTTTGTCTTACTGGAAGCACTGGAAGGATATATTTTAGTACTGGACATGTTTCATTTCACTGCACACTTTATCCCACTAACCTTGACATGATGGCTGGGAGCATTCACATACCACAGGATGTATGACAACAGTCTGCAAGTCTGTATCTCTTCCTGTTGATCCCCAGCTGTTTGGTACCCTATATAAGGTCTCTGGTGATAGTGCTTGTTTTGCCTAATTAGTGAATGATGCTTGGGAAACAGAGACCTACATCGAAAGCAAGGTCATAACAAGTGTGTGTGTTTGTGTGTTTATATTACTGAGAAAAAAAGAAAGCCTTTTGTGAGTGCTGTCTTAAAACATCTCACAACATAGGTGAACACTGTGTGTAAAACGCATGTATGCACTGTGTGAAAGTGTTTGCGTGTAAATGTGTGGGCGCTTGCTGGCCCTTGATAAATACATAACAAAGCACTGACCCTCCATCCAATATCAGGTGCAAAACAAACTGGCCTGGCAATTATAGCTTTATTACATCTGGATCATTAACTCCACAACAAGTTGCCAAGGGAGCGTGGAGCTGCTCGGGCCTTTCTGCGGCTCTGTTGCACACATGAACTGGATAGTGGACAGTAAGAGTGTTGAGGATGACAGCAGTGTGTAAATATGAGTGGAATAAGTGTGTTTCATTTAATTATGTGTAGCAAAGAAGCAAAGAAGTGAATATTGATATTAATTAGTAAATGAAAAACAACATTCCTAAAGATGGGATGCTGTATAAACTGTATGATTTGCACGTTACTCAAGCCCTACATATTATATAACAGAATCAGTACAATAACACCTAGACATTTTGCTGATATGCTGATTTTAAAATTGATGTTTAAAGCTCAGGGAATTCCTTGATACATAATGAGCTAAATGCTTTGTATGGGTGACAGGTTTATCACTGACTAGATTGGCATTTTCTCATTGAAAACATGCAAAGTCTTCATTCAAGAGCAGTTATATGCACTCCAAAACTTGTAGATAATGTTTAGTAATAATGGGTTCTTTGCAGACGTGCAAGTCCCCCCATTCCATTGGCACTAATGTGCTCCCATACAATCAAAGGTGCTGGCTTTTGTAGTGATAACAAGCCAGACGGTTTTTAGCTCAGATTTAGATTTTGAGAGTTTTTTTCAGCTCACCTTAGTCCATCTGAACTGAGCATTTCTCCATCTTTGTTATTTATGTGTCTTCTTTGCACAGCCGAGTTAAAACTCGCATTTGTGTATACAGTGACGAATGCGCTCACTGACAATTTTAAGGCAGAAACAAGTGAACAAAGATTATTTCTCTAGAGAACAGAAAATGCCTAAGAATAGGAAAAGATGATGGTCATTACAAGAAGGCCATCTATTCCCCAAATCCCCTGAAATTGTAAATAGAACCAGGAATAATTCACTTAAACAATTTGAAACACTTGAAATTCAAAAATGTATCGATTTCAAAACCAAGTAGTAGTGCCCTCCAAAGCTGAAAACTTCTAGAAATATTGTTGACAAGAGACATCAAACTAAAAGAAAGTAACTGTTGGCAATGCAGCGTTCTCATTTAAAAGTAAAAAAAGAGAAGTAAAAGCAATCCCACAGAGCCTGAACTCTCATTCAGCTCACTGGTATCGCAAAACTAAATGAATAAATGAATAAACTTGCTATGTGTTGGACTTGTTGAACACTGCTGGGACATCCTGATACAGTAACATCGTGTCAGTCCTCAAGCTCAATGAGTAACTCACAATCGAAAAAGATTGTGGAGACGCTGCTCAGAGTTTACTGAGCGAGGAGCATATTTCAGAAACAAATAACATGAAACATTTGCTTGTACAAAATGCTAAAGAAAAAAATCATGAGTCAGTACTTTGTCACATATATAAGTGAGTCCAGATTGTGGATAATGATATAGAGTGATTTTTTTTAATAACCACAAGCTGTTAGGAATCTTCTGCATATATTTTGCTTACAGCTGAAGGAAAAGGTTTGTGAACACTTTGCTAGTTTCTGATTTTCTGTATAACCGAGTCCAATTTTCCAAGAAGTGGAAAAACAGAAACAAATATCCTGATCATTCTTGAACAATAGCTTGGAGGAACTTTTGCTCATTGCCTCGCTCACGTTTGCCCAAATGAACTTTCTACATGAGGTTCTGTTCAATAAAAGACGGAACTTTGACATGTTCAATCCAAAAATCATATTTATTCGTTTTTGGCTATTCTTTGCTGGGATGACTTGTGTGCTGAGCGGCTGCTGTCTTCCTGCATGACCCACTTTCTCTTGAGATTTAGATGTCCTGACATTTTCCTTTAAAATTTGCTGATTTATTTCAAAACTCATCGCTCCATCAATGATGTTCTGCCATCCTGGCCCAGATGCAGTGAAGCAGGTCCAAACCACAATCGCCACATTTCAGAGGTTACATTGGAATTCTGCATTTTCTTCTCTCTGAACATCATTCGCATTTAAATAACTTCTATTTTGGCCTCATCTTTCTAGAAAACATTGGGAAACCAGCTTTCTGGCAGGCGAACAAAATATTTAGACTGAGAATGGTTACCTTTTCCTTGAAGCCCTGTCATGCACATCATTACTGTTTAGAGTTCTCTTGGCGGTACACTCATGAACTCTTTTATGAACCAATGTTGAACTAATGAGGCATTTAGTTGCTTAGAAGTTACCCTGGGATCCTTTGTGACCTCCTAGACTGTTACAAGGCTTCCTCTTGGAATGATTTGTTGGTCAACCACTCCTAGTGGTGTTGAATTCATTTGCACAAAGGCAGCCCGGTTATGAATTGCTTATGTCCCTATTTAAAGATCATTTTGTAGCATGATAAACATAAACAACAACTCCCTGTTCTTTAAATAGAAACACCCGATTATCATTACAGCCTACAAATTCCTGAGATCTGTGTAATTTTTCAAATATAATATTGGGCACCTTTTTCCTGAGTCTAATAGTTTCTTTTCATCTCTTTAATGGGGCTGTCTTTGTCTAGTTTTATGAGTTAAAAGGGAATGAGACTGGATGGTTATTTGGGCCATATTTAAACAGAAAGGGTTCACAAACTTTTTTCCAGGAACAGTACCTGCTATCCCAAGTGAACAACAGACTACATTATAGTGTAGTCTTTCTTTTGAATTTTAACAGTAAAAAAGTTTTAACCTTTTACATCCTTTAATAAACACAGACACAAGGGGTAAACAAACCAGTGTTAAGGCACCAAGTAGATTCTAATAAACCATCACTAATAAAATGCAGTGGAAGAAAACAGGTGGTGAAGAGAAAAAGAGTGATTTTACCAACAGAGGTTAAAGCTTTGGTGAAAGGGACTGTTTGTCAAGTGAGAAACTGTTCCCTTTCATCTCTTGGGTGGAGCTGTGCAGCAAAGGGCTAAAATTGGTTTCAAGTGTGAGTAAGTGTCTGCTGCGCCCTCTCTCATCTTGTGATAGATGGGAGGAAGTCCCCAGGGATGTGAGGCTGATTGTAACATAGGGCTGCTAATTGATGACATGGCTGGGTGTGATCTATGGTGGAGCGATGGCCCACCAAGTTGTAAAAGAGTCTGGAAGACTTCTGAAAACCGACAACACTCAATAACAAGGAATTTTCTGTTCAATGACTGCTTTTACCTGAAAGGAGGGGTAAAAAGTTGTACGCACTCAGCTTGTGCCATTATTAAATCTTATATCAAGTTGATATGTGCTGCAGGAGTTGACAGGTTTTTGATCTTGCCTGGATTGAACACTCACTTTAAACATGGAGTCTTCGCTTTGGCACTGTTACTTCCCATCTTATTAGTGACATGCCTCTGCGCATTTTTTTTAAAGTTGTCCAGGATTGCTTACTTGCTCTATCTACGCATCAATGAGAGGAGGTCAGACACAAGCAGACATTTCCAGGAAGGTTAAACACTGTTGGACAATGAAATGATGGCACCTACTTCTCTCCTCTTTCCTTCTTTTCAGACTGATGCCAATCTATAGTTTCTTTTCCCAGCGGACAGAGCAAAGTAGCTCTTTGACACTAATTTTGCTTTACTTGACAAAGAAGATACCCAAAGCCAAAGCCAATATTAATGCCATACTGTCCTTGCCAATCCATGGTGCACATGCACAGAAACAAAAAAAACTTTGAGGATGTTTCAAAATTTTACAGCATTAAAAAAAATCTATCACAGGTATGCTGAATGCCCTGGGCTTAATCAATCCTAAACTTGATATAATTCTTTAACTCAGAATTTGTATATAATCGTGAACACAGTCTCCTGGGCTTACCTGATCAGTTTCCATTATGTCTGCGAGATCATTCTCTGACATATTGAGGATGGAGGCAGCAATGGACTTGGCTTTGATCATAGACTTGGCTGAGAGGCCGCCCTTTGCTGCCACAGAGTTGGCCTGCCTCAACCTCCTCCTCTTCATCAACTGCTGCTTGACCTCTTGAACGTCTAAAAGTATTTCACTGGCCAGGGCCTGAAGGGGGAGGAGAAAAAGGAATAAAAAAAGAAGAGGATGATGAAATGGATGTAGAAAAACAAGAGGGATAGCTCTGCCTGGCAGATGAATAAATGAAATTGATCAAGCATGCGCCAGAGAGGCCTAGTACATTATGGAGGAATATTGAGTTTGACACACTCAGATTCTCTTCGGTTTCGCCTCACGCTCCCCTGTAGGAATGTGGACCTGAGGGTTTGTTGCCCTGTCGATTGAAAGCTGAGGGAACAGAGCTTTGATATCAAACGCACCCCAAGTTTTGCTAAATTCTCCACAGACAGAGAATCATGCATCAGAGAGAGAAAGACAGGGAGCTACTGAAAATACAGCCATTCATTTATTTATTTGCTTTCTGAATGTCTCACAGTACAACAGGGCAGCATAACACTGTTAATAATTAAGCTACGAAGGGCTGTTTCAAATGGTGCCCAAGTGAAAGGCAAGCGAGACGAGGAAGGCCTGCGATGGCACAGTTGTCGGGCACTAAATGGGAGTTTGCTCTAAATACAGAGAGACAATTAAATGTTAAAACTGCCACTGTACACGAGAAAGTCAATAAAGTAAACTCCCCTTTGCTTCATTTTGAGCTTATTGATCGAGGCAATAATCTTCTGTATCATTCCCTTGTAAGCCCGCTGAAAAGCTGACCTTGGAATAGATGGTCAGATGAGGGAAAGCTAGAGACAGGAGAACTTGCAGTACACAAAACAAAATAAAAAAGAAACACAAAGTACAACTTCCTCTTGGACGGCAGAAAACACAAGCAGGCAAACAAGAAGCGCGGGGCACGTACACCGACACAAACCTAAGTACAAACACAGAAAGCACTCAAGGGCTTTAAAGTAACACTGGTAATCACACATGAGCAGCGCTGAATTGCGCAAAAAATCTCCACTTTTCTGTCTTAATTTTACACAGGTGCACCAGGTGCAGTTTACAAAACTAGAAGTGGTCCCTGCTGGAGACTGCTGAGAGAGTAGTTAAAGGCTTGCAGTTGACATAATGCTTCTGGTCTATTAGCAAAACACTGAACATTCAGAAATACAAAGGGAATGTCTTTAAGGAAGATCATAATGTAGTAAATTCATTCAAATCAAAAAAATTAAGTTTAAATGTTTCGGGAAAAAGTTAAAAAGTGAAAGTGTGAGATGTCAGTACAGATTCACCAGTTGCACTTCTAGAAAACAGTGTGACAAAGTCTTGATTAAACTTCAAAATGCAGCATTAGTGAATTATTTTCACAAGCATCCATCCATTCATCCATCCATCCTCTTAATTGCTTATCCAATTTAGGGTCGCTCGGAGGCTGGAGCCTATCCCAGCTGTCACACGGAGAGAGGCGGAGTAGCTCTGTGATATACTGGATAGGCTGCCAGTACATCGCAGGTCTCAACACCGTGTTAACCCCTGTACCTCTGTGCCGTCACAATTGCTTCTACTTTCATATGGATATAAATATTCAAGATGATGAACAGAAGACATAAACACTAGTTATTAAGGAAGCCAGCTTCAGTTCATTTAGGTCATCTTAGCTCTATTCAGCCTTAGGGAATATGCAGCTCATTAACTAACAGTTGGACATCCTATTCTTATATTTACAGCCCAATAGACATTCACTCATTAGTCAAGGGTTAAATTCAATTGCCGTAAATATTGTGTGTGGAATCATCCAGAAGGAGCTTAAGGGGTGACTTTATCACTCATTTTGACTCTGGGAGAGATGGCTGGGACTGGCGAATGCAAGCGTTCACACATACAAGCTTTTGAAATACACAGAAGGAAAAATGTGTGTGTGTGTGTGTGTGTTTATTAAGAGGTCTTAGCCTGGCGAGTACCACAAACAGTATGGCCAGAGGGCCAATTTAGACAGGACGAGGATCAGGGCATGGAGATGTGGATCAAATGAGCAGCTAAAAGATATCCTCTTTGATAATAAACTACCATTGAATTAGCATTTACACACATGAGCACACAATGGGCCCTTTATAAATAAAAAGAACAGAGCAAGAGGAGAAATGCTCTAATTTTGTTGGATCATCTACCCACTGATAATAGCAACTGCTGTTTAGCAGTTTATTGCATACCCTATGAGCCTGAATGAGGTTGCGGAAGTTTGTTTCACAGAATATGAAAGTCATATGTGGCTCTCACATCTCTTGTTATGAATTGTTTTGATTTCCTGCATGTCTGAGCCTGACAGCATTTTAAAGTAATTAAAAAACACACATCTATATTTAAAAAAAATAGGGGATGTAGGGATGACTGGCCAAAAATTGTACTTTTTGTACTCTGCAAGAGAAAAAACTCCTCTGTGTTTGTGTATTGTGCAGCAGTCACTACATGCAGGGCCACTGTTTAGCAGTTCAAGAGCAGTGCTTACAGCCTGGGGCGTGCACAGGGGCCAGAAGGGTTTGCTGGCACACAATAAAGAAATATACACACACACACACACACACACACACACACACACACA
>NW_005187423.1:2024866-2043421 GCF_000239375.1 Pundamilia nyererei | reverse complement strand
ACACACACACACACACACACACACACACACACACACACACACACTCAGGCACACGCAGACACACACAAATCGCACAGGTACAAAGAACAAAAAAAAACAAGCTCATAAAGGCACAAACAGACACATCTATACACACACACACTCTCACACACATGTGCAGCCCTCCGGTCCTGATCAATACATGACAAGAGTAAATCTCCTCCGGACGTCAGGCAGTCCAATCAAAGGGCTTGGTGTTCTTATAGGGGATCACAAGAGCCAGGGGGAGACAAACAATGATGTGAATCCTCAACAACACCACAATGGCCCCAACAGCTCGGGGTTATGGGAATGGAGGAGACGAGTAACACAAGCATGAACTGTGTTTTTATGCACATCTATATGTGCAAGCGTTTGCATGTGATGCAACTTCTCTTTGCATGCAGGCAGGTCTTCTGCACTACACGAATGTGTATGTGTGTGTAGGCAGTAAATTTACACAAGAGGAAAGGATGAAGGCTTAGCTGCGTAAAAGAAATCACAGTTTGCAAAAATGGGAAGAAAAAGTTAAAAATTCTGTTTTTCTTGCTTGTAAGGACAAAAACGATACAAAATTGCAACTGAACTGTGGCAATAATCTTGCACGAGATTTATGTGTGTGCAAAAATACTGCACCTCTATCAATCTCTGGCAAGCCCTTTCTTCCTTTGACAGACAGGCGTCAGCTGAACAGAACTGATGGGTAGTCTTTATCAGTCTCTGGCAGACACACACATAGACTGACACAAACACTGAAACACACCTCAAGGTGATGGATTAGGTCTAGACAAAGACAATGGTGCCTGTTCCCAGTGGGCATGCAGTATTCTTAGAGTGGTGGCCTGCACTGACGCAATGTTCCAGTTTTATTCATCCATCTTCTGACACTTATGGAGAGCTGGGTGTGGTGATGTCAGGCCAAGTAAGGTAGTGTTAACGGTCTTTCTGGTCTTGGAACTTTGCGAGGCCTTTGTGGGCCAAGTGGGGTCTCCAATTCCAGCAGGGTATTGTGGGCATTCTTCCAGCTGAAAATGCCCAGAATAACTGAACAGAGAGGAGTCCAGTAGAAACCTCAACTATCTCGAGTGGCTTGTTTTATTTTCAATAAGTATGAGTTTTATACCACGATGCTCTGCTAATCAGCTCACCAGTTTTAGTTAGTTCTTGGGTTGAATCCTTGACAGGTGTTCTTCTGAATACAAACAATAAGCATCTTTCCCCACAAGCAAAGCATTACACCAGGGGTAGTCCATGGAGATCCCAGACTCTGCCCTGAAATCTTTGAATCTGGGATCAATAAATATTACTATATAAATAAGTGCTGAAGGATTTTCTTCCTACACCATTAATCTATTGTTAATGTTAACATGTCATCCTCTTATCTGAATGTAATTTTATTTAATTTAATAAGGGTACAGTACTCGGTTTTTGGTAACCATTGTCCATATGTAAATATGTAAAAATTGTGTATGTATCTGTTCTGTGTCTTGTGTACTGTTTGTTTGTATATGTGTCTTTCTCGCTGCTGTTACAGCCAAATTTCCCTTTGTGGGACAATTAAAGGATTATTCTATTCTGTTCTATTAACAGCTAAGTTGTTGTGTTGAAGGTTTTAAAATCCAACTAAATACATAGATTGTCACCAATTTAGCATCTGACCAAGACTTGTGTACTGATGCAATCTCCTCCTCTGTTCCTGAGTTAATACTGAATTGAATAATGGCCAGAAAACGGTTTCTCCAGAAAGCAGGTGACCGTTGACCTTTGAATAATAAATGTCATCAAGTCATGTTTTCATCCTTTCAAACATCTGTGTGAAACTTCATCCTGTTTACTGTAATAATTGCAGACATTTTTCCAGCTGCATACACCTCGACCTTGGACGTCCAACATGTAATCGGTTCATCCTCGATTCCAAGTGAAAGTGAAGAGATATATCGAGCTCACGAGAACGGGCGGGATGGACAGACACTGAGAAAACACAATGCCCCCAGCCATGACTGTTGCCAGTGCAGAAGAAATAAAAGTGTGACTCAATCCACTCGCATACAGTGTTATTCACTGTACGCATGTACAAGGGCAAAAAACTGGAAGGCTTCAGATTTATCTTCATTCTTTTCTTATAATCAAGAGATTTTAATAACCAAATCTTCTCTTGTAATTATGATGCATTTGCTAGTCATATTTAAGCAAAAGGTCCCCATCATATTTTCCTCCTTGTGTGCATCCAGCACACTCATTTGTACGTTATCAACAGTTTATGTTGATATATTGTTCTCTGTTGTTTCTCAGAAGTGCTAATGACTGGCCTAGCATAAAACATTTGTTAGTCTGCAGGTGCTAGAGACTAGAAAAGTGTGTTAAATATCAAATAGGATCCCAGGGTAGACATGCGAAATAGTTATCTTGTCACATGAATAGCCAAGCTCAGTAAGTGGATGACCTGTCCTGTATAGAGATTCTGCCTAACTAATGCAGGGAAATTGTTCAGTCAGTCGTTTTGACATAGACATCGCCCCCTCTGTTCATGTTGTTGCCTAAGTCCTTATTTTTGAGAAAATGTAAGTATTGCGACACAGTTGAGACCCCTTTGCAGGTGCTGTGCATACAGGTGATGATCCTTGAATTGGAATTTATGGCCCAGCAGTAGTGCAATCACTGTCAGCTGGCAGCCCGGGGAAGGCATGTCTGCCTGCAGAAACCATCTGTTGCCAGATGGAAGCTGTGTACAAAACATGTGGTACAATGGGTCTGTGGGCCACTCTTGTTTGTGCTGTCGCTGGTCCGCCAGCCAGCCACAGAGACATCAAAATCATAACAGAGAAGAGCTGAAGTGAAGTCAGGTGTTAAAAACAATGAAAAGTGTCCACTGCAGCCACTTTCTTTTTTTTCACATGGATCCGTGTACCATATCCTCAAAATTAAACTTTTGAAAAATAAAAATGCAACACTAGTTTTCCAATTCAAGTTATAGAAAGAGAACTTGCAAACACACCAAAGCATAGGCTACTGATTTAAGATGAGAAAGATGTTTTGAGTATACAAACTCTGGACTTTTGGGTTTTAATCCCTTATTCTTTTACACAGTACCTTGATAAAAGAATGTAGCTGCTCCAGTTGGGAGTAGGCCTGGCCTAGCTGCCTCTGAACCCTTTCCAAGGCATGGGAGCTCTGCTGGGTCAACCCCTCCATTTGCTCAGTGGCTGTCTGTTCCAGTGCAGCCAAAGCCTGTTCACCAGCTCCCACACGAGCCTGTAGGGCATGCATGCGCTGTTCCTGTGAAGAAAAAGAGCATGCAGAAGTGGTCAGCTGAAAGCAAACAATCTTTTTTTGTTATAGGGGAAAAAAAGCAGAAAGTCCACACTGGTCTATGAGACATTTGTGGAAATTGCTTTCAAGGCCCTGTGTGTAGGATTTTGACATTTATGACTTTGGTGTCTCCTTGTGACTTACTGATTTTCAAGTTGGTATTACCACAACTAAATATATAATAAGACTATCTAATATTACCAGAACTATAAATGCCATCTAAGACAATAAACTCCAACTCTGTTTTTTCACTTTTGAATTTTAATGTTTAATGTGATGTTGTTCACTGTCAGAAATCCAGTGATAATAGGTTGTTAAAGTAAAAACATAAAATATTAACCTTTTTTGATGCTATGTAAGAAAAGGGCTTAAACTTTATAGCTGCATATGATGTACGTGGATAGAAGTGGCATTTTCACAAATTCTAAAACTTTTCTTTTGACTAACAATTGCATAACTTAAAAACATGATCCAATATCATATTCTATACCCTGCTTTTGAAGAGAATTCATCTGTGATTGTTTACAGGGCTGCTTAGGAAAAAAAAGATTATCCGAACTGTACTGTAGTCCAACTTTGCAAATGTTACATAAAACACAATTTTTGTGAAAACTGAGTGCGTGTCAGCTTCCAACCTTTTTTTCCAAGTCCTCTTTCAGTTTTGCACAGGAGGCCTCGTACTGGCTTTTCTCTGTTGTTGCCACATTCAGCCTTCTCTTCAGGGATTCGATTAGGGCCTTTCTGTTGCTGGCCTCCTCTGATAAAGTCTTCACCTGTTTAAAAAAAAAAAAAGAAGCTGAACAAGGACGTAGTGCAACTGCATTTCTCTTTTAAAGGAGATAATCACATCATATATTCACCTAAAGTTCCATTCAAATCACCTTAGCAACCATGTTTTCTGTAACTACACTTAACGGCACTGAAATATTTTCCCGTTAGTCTTCCAGGAGACAAATCTTTGGACTATGGGAAATGCTGAGTATGACAATGCCCATTTTTCCCCTGTCACTCTGCTGAAGAGCCTCAAAATAATGCAATGATGAGCCGCGATGAGCACCTTCTTTTCTAGCTCCTCCACCTGTCCCCGGTAACTTTTCTCCATTTCCTGCAGGAACTTGAGTCGTGTCTTCAGGTCCTCCACCAGCTGCCTTTTCATGTTCACATCTCGCTCTGTGTGGCTCAGCCTAAAAACATACACAAATGAAGGCAAATACCAACATATGGCATAACGCCTAAATGACTCTTCACAGATAGCTACACAGGCACAGCCTCTGCATCGCAGACAAACACAGACACACATACGCACGGAGACAGATACAAAGAACACACACGCAAAGCTGGCAGGCACAGTGTCCCCGTGCAGTACATCAGGCATGACAGCTCATTATGACAACTAAATACACTGGCATGCTGCTTGGGTAAGTGGAGAGGGGGGTGAAATAGGGATGCATATATAATTCTAACTGGCATATATTAGAACAAGTGCTCTGGCAGGGAATGCCGCACTAAGCGTGACAGGGGAGTCCTCTTTGACAAACGGCATTTTGAATCAGCAGCGACACTACTTGAAAGCCTAATCAAGCACTTAAATGTTTATTATTTTCAGCTCAGCGTTGCACCAATCATATAAAAACACATTGGCCGGGGGGAGCTTGGCTTGGGAAAGACGTATTATGAAGGGAATACGCTCTAAGAAATGTTGTTTGTTCGTGTGCTGTGCCGGCAATACTTCCCTAAAGAGAAGTAGCGTGTACGTACTGTAAGCAGTTAGCGTCTTAACTGTAACAAAACACACGCGACTTGTCACTTCCTATTTCAATAACCTGCAATACTGACATGATTAATATTCCCACATTCTGCAGCGACACCCCGGTTTAAATGGTCTCAGTACGTTAGCATGTTTTATTCTGTTTTCATAAGAGGCAAATAAAAGCTATTTTCATGGTTGTCTGCACCTTGGGGAATTGGAACAAATAGAATAAAGATCATAAGGATGCAGTTAATTAAATGGTTTTTGCTGTATTTTTCTATATCAAAGATGTAGTAGATCTCTTAGCTCCCACATGCATCATGGCTTGTGTGTTTTAAATAAACAGATGACGCAATGCAAGAGCAAATGCTTTCGTGTAAGTAAATGTCCCTGCCTCCCTAGGTGGATGAGTGCCTGAGGGCAGACTGGTTAAATAAATGTGAGCTTGTCCTATTGGAGTGACATTAAATTAAATGAGAGAGGAGTCTAGCCTGGGGACTTTGTTGGGGGGGGGCGAGTAGCGCTAGCTGGTTACCCCATGGATTTGGCCATTAATGAGAAAACCCATATTGAACCTTTCAGATGACTGTCTGGTGTTGACTTAAAGAGTGAGAGCAGCAATAAGAGCCCCACCAGCTCCCTCTGCCCCAATGCTAATGGCAATTAGATCGACAACATTTATTTTAGATGTTCTTCTTCTACACCCCAAAAAGAATAGAGGATAAAAAAGAATGAAGGATATATAGAGCTTCTGCTAGAGCGTGTGATCTCTATTTATGAGTGTTAGTGGAAAGAGAGAAAGAGAGCCTCAAACTATATCCCGATCACTCACACGTTTGTTCCCTTTGTTCTGTGCTTGTTGGCAATATTGTTCATCAAACATGCGTGTATTGTAATGATAACAGTCAGTGGTCTGAAGTACGTGTTCGTAAGAGTGAGCGCGAGCGCACATTTCTGTGTATGTTGTTAAGAATAAAGTGCGGGTGGACGTTTCATGTGGCTGATAGACAACAGGGCTAAAGATGAAAGAAGCAGCTTCATAAATAAGGCAGGGCCATAGTGCCGGATATTGACTGAGGACATGCCGGTGTACTTTGAAATTCATTTCTTTTTTTTCTTTTTTTTACCCCCCCCTTCTCTTCTTTTAGACGAAGCAGCCTTGCTCCCTGTGTGTGTGCTGAAATGTATATTTCAGAGACGTCTAGACATGTCTTTCATTCTGAGAAGGGGTCCCTCCATGGAGGCAAATGGAGTGGTAGGCTAGAAGATACGGCAAGTTATGTGTGCGTATGCGTGAGTGAGTGTGTGACAAGAGCTGGAGGAGGCTGTCGCAGAAACGCAGCTGAGGGATGTTTGCTCTGCCTGGCTGTGATCCTCGCTGCTTTGGTCACACACACAAACACATATCCGCTGTGATTGTACACATGCCCTGGATGCATTATTGAGAATGGCAGGCAGAGGACACGGCATACCAGACAAAGAGAACAAGAGGGAGGAAAGCCAAGTTGTTCTTTGTACGTTTTTCTCAGTTCAAATATGGGATCCGTAATGCAGAGTGATGATATGTGCCTTGTAAGTTCAAACCATGACTGTTTCCCTAAGTGAATTGTTTATAGCCATATGCATTATGACTATGTAATGCATGCGGGGCGCTACAGTAGGTGAACCATGCAACTCACTGGGGCTTGTGGCCCACAGGCCAGAGTGATGCTGTGTGGGTTTTAGTGTCATGGGCCAAAATGGTCCCTCCTGCGGCACGCAAACAATCAATACGCTGCTTTGATCAGCATTCCACATCGGCTACCCACGTAAGCAACACCACACCGCATGACACAAAAAACACTCACATGCACACGCGCAAACAACACACACACACGCTCAATATAACATGCATAATTTCACAAATGATTCACAGACACAGGAGCATGTACAGTATAAGGGAAGTGAGGCAGACAACAGAGCTGCCACATGGTGGAATCAAACACTACAGATGAGAGCTGCAGAGGATGTGCAAACATGCAGACAAGGAGAGATTGAGAGACAGACAGACAGAGAGGTCTGCAGGTATAAAAAAAAAAAAAAAAGAAAAGTAGGAAAAATACGAGCTGGACTGCAGACAACAGTAAGAAACACAAAAAGGAGGAAGTAGCACTAATGAAGACAAAAGGTGGGAAACTAACTTATCCTGCAGCTGGCAGAGTTTGTCCTCCTTCTCCTGGAGCTGGCCTCGCAGGGCTTTGTTAGCCGCCACCTGCCTCGTGACCTCCGCACTTGCACTCTGGGGGAAGGGCACACAGTGTGTGTGTGTGTGTTTGTTAATGTGTCTGAATGTGCATGTGACTGGGGGGTAGGGAAGGTTTTCACGACACAGCTGATGACAGGTCAAACACAGCATGCCTCCTCATTATAGTTACAGTGGGAGGGTGGAAGGTGCTAAAAGAGGTTAAGAGGAAAACTGTGTTATTTAAAGTGGATAAGGGGAGTAATTAGTAAAAAATAACAATTTATAGACCTGGAGGGGTGAATTTATTTCAGTCAGGAATGTGAATAAAGAAAAAGACCAACAGACAAGTACAACAAGGGGAAAAAACTGAATACTAACAATAAAAATAAATAAATTGACCTGCTAATGATCAAACATCCTGTAACCTAGAATATTAAACTGTAAACAATAACCTTTTGTGTTTTACTCTTTTCTTTATGAGTAACAAAGATGTAAGGCTCACGGTGACAGGTCGGCTTCTGATTATAAGCATGATGGATATCTGAACCTGCAAGTTCACTTTGGTTTAAAGGGCCCCTGTCTCTTGTGGGAACTGCTCCCAGTAGAAACACTTGACAACGTACTCGCTCAGCGCACGCACCCCCACGGAGCATCCCTCGCCTCTCCCTTTCGCTGTCACCTGACATGACTTTCTCAGGCGTGTGTGACGACAGCGGCAATCTGCGCGGTGACACTGACGAGCAGGCTGCTGAGAGGGTGATAATACTGTGGTACCACTCACACCTCATTCCCTCTGATGTAGGGCATGTCTCTGCTGTTATTCCCCATTTCTCATCTTTCTGACAGGCACTCCGAAATAAGATCAAATGACAGGAAATGCTAATTCACGCTGAAATCAAACGTAATATCAAGTGATGTTAAGTGTAAGCTGAAAGGCACCAGAATTTGTTGTTTTTTTGAGAATCAAGCACAACTTGAAAGTAAAACCTTGACAGAGTTTCTGTTGAGAGTTTTTAAACTCCTCGAGGAGGGCAAGTGCTTCAAACCAGTGAAATGTTAAAGTGACTCAGAAATAGTGATGTAAATATATGTGAAATTCAGTACTGTTAACATGGTAAGTAACAGAATGAAAGACAGAAAATTCCAACTAAAAAGTGCAAAAGAATTAAGAAATTTTCATATTGCCTGATTTACCACAGCACAGTAGAAAGTGGAAGTAGTCTGTTTCTAGATACATTTTTTCAGTCCTTTACCACTGATACTCCCAAAGTTTTCCTTGTTATTCGTGGTATTCTCGAGCACTCAAGCTTCTTAGTGCACAAAATTGGAAGAGAACAACATCTTTAATACCATCCTCCTTATTAGCAGATTTACCTCATAAGGCATGCACAATGAAAAAACACAACCGTGAGGGCAATTCATTAACTCTAGAACTGCTAACCTTAAGTTTGGCTTGAAGTTGTTTGACCTCAGCCTCCAGGGCTTGGAGGGCAGGGTTAGCCAGGGCAGGTATGGTTCTGCACTGGCAGGAGCACTCTACGTTCGCTGGTGCTGTTGGTGGTATTGTAGTTTGCGGGGGGAATTTGATCTGCTTCCACTGCTTCAACTCCATCTCCAAAACCTTTTTCTGCTGCTGCACACCAGCCAGGTCAGAGGTCAGCTTCTGCGGGTTTGACCGACAGACAGAATTGGTTAGCTAGGCTGGTGATGATGCCGCAACTGGAAGCAAAAGTTTGGTGCACTGCTATTAAAAAAAAACAAAGAAACACAGATTTGTGTTATTGGATGGTGAGGGCGAAAAAGTAACAGGCGACTGATATACTGCTACATGAGCTGATAAGCTTTATATCAAACCAAAAGCCTTTTTTTTTCTCCCTTATAATGCAAACCTAATTTACTGCTGTAAGAAGGCAGAGTTCCTCTGACTAACATAGATCTTTATATTAAATCCACTCCTCACAAATATAATAAATGCAAAGACAGAATAAACACAATTTGTTTAAAATACTGTATGTGTTATCCACGGGTGAGCTGCAAGCTCTCCTTTAATATCTTGTCTGCGATAAAACGTCTTTTTTATGCTAATTAGGAGACAAATGATGCTGTTGCCTGGTCAATAGAGCCTAATTCTCACTGTAATTGGCATGCATAATATAGCCATCATGCAGCACACTTTGGAAAAGAGGTAGATCAAGTATTTAGTCAGTAGTTGAGTCTGGATTGATGAAGAATAACGCAACTAACTGAATGCATACAATTTACAGTGACTCTGTGATTCAGAATGCTATGTGAGATTAAAAACTTTAAACCACATGCATGTGCCGGAGAAAAGCAAAAATCCGGTTGTTTCTTATAAGAAAGTATGGACCACAAACCTATTGCTGTGTTTTCGAATCAGTGCTGTCACAATTAGCTGATTTGGTATCATATCAAACATGAATGGTTAATGGCACAAACAGGAGACGTGATACATGAAGATATGCGCTCCACACATAGGGTAAATGTTGGAGCACACACCGAGGCGTGCGCACACACCCAAGTGAAACCACAGAATCCCATGGGTTTGCTCTCTGCTCCGCATACACGGAGGTTATTGATATCTGGTTGCTGGCTGACACCTTTTAATAGAATCCCTCCTGTTTTAGTTTTCCTTCTCTCTGTTGAAGATGCACATGCCACATCCACAGGGAGGGTGGGAGGAGAGCAGGACGAGCACAAAATAAAAGCGGGGCTGTGGCCCCAGTGGCAATAGTGCAGGAATTAAGAGAGGCATTGATGAGGCTTCCAGTAAGACAAGCTTTGATTTCACAGGCCATTTTCAGCCCTGGTGAGAGATGACACTGAAGCAGGCGTGATATACTGGTAGCTCCATTAGGCCAGGAGAGAGGACGCCGGTCTCTCTTTCCTGTGAGCAGTGGTCTCACTGATGCTGTTCCTTTAGTAGCTAAAAGGAATTTTTAAACATGAATAAACCACTGAAACACTAAGATTGTCTTACTGCATCAATTTCTTAATTACGCAATCATTCTTCTGGCCAGACTTCTTGTGCAATAGGTTTTATTAATTATTAATTTAAATAAAGTTTGGAGCTTTGCTTTCTTAGTTCATTAAATTTGTAGAGATAATCCTGTGATAATCCCTGCCCCAAAAACATTAAAGGAGGGAAGGCAACTCCACACTTTGAGTGGGGATGACACAGTGTGCCACAAAGTAAAGCATCTGTGGAATTGATGACAGACTAAGGAAGGCTTATCCAAGCAACAAAATGATTCTGTAGTTGGATGCTATGCATTACTCAAGGATTTCAATAAAAGTTAGACTTGCCTGTAGTAGGATGCACTGTGAGTTTTTAAGTTACGTTATGCCACTTTGAAGGGCGACTTTAAGGTTTTTACACACTACGTCAAATATTTCTTGTAATCTAGCTGACTGCCTGTTTCTCTGGGCACATTATTGCATTATAACCAGATGCATTATCAGCAATTGAATGTAATGTTATTTTCACAGCTGGAAATCATACTGAAAACCTAAAAAAGAAAAGTTTTAACCAAACCACGTGTTCCAGTTAGGCTGAAATATCATATACATTGCATGAATCTGAGTAGTTGTTGAAAGGAAATACAAATACAGTTAAGAATACATTTACATCCCAGAGTTCACGTGCAACCAAACACACAGAAGTGGAGAGGGGAAGCAAGAATGGGAAAAAAACGAGAAGATATGACTTAATAATGGAAGGAGGGAAGGAAAGGAGCAACAAGAGAAGGACAGAATGATCAGGAGACAGAGCAACACAAACAAGTTTCTGTGAAACTGCCATGCTACTTCTCACATGATGGCCCCTGTGGAGGCTGTCCTAAGCCAATTACAAGCAGAGAGTTTTAGTTAGAGAGTTGGCCAGGACCGGTTGGAACAAGCCCAAAGTCCATCACCTCTTGGCCTTTGCAGAGAGGGCAACAAGACCTAGCTTTGGCCAGTCAGTCGGCTCCAACTTTCTCAGGTGGAGTGGCATTAATACTGCAGGAGGAAAGAGGAAACAAACAGGAAGACAACAATTCCCTCTCTGTCCACTCATTCACACAACAGTGTGTGTACATGTGTGCCTTTACTGCTGTGCCTGAGTCTAAGGTCTCGTTGGACTTCAGCAATCAGATGCCTCGGTGGGTGCAGAAGGGCCACTTCCCAGGTAGCAACACTATGAAGGCTGCACTCTGGCCCGTGTGTGCAAGTGCAATATACTCCATCGGTACTATTCCACAGTAAGTGAAAAGTAAATATACGGACATACAGACAAGAACACATACACCTAATCAAGAGTCCAGTGGGCCTTTGCTGGCTGCTGCTGTGTCTGAATCCACCAAAAGAAGTTTCTGCCTGCCAGATTAACGACTCTGTCTGTCAAGGTGTTGCTGTGTGTGTGTCTGTGTGTTTGTGTGTCTGTGTATGTACATAAGTTGATGTGTACAAGGAGCACCTGGCAGGAAAGATACTGTTTAGGGGCCAAAGCTCTTGGTGTTTTATTTACACTCTTTACCAAGTCTAAGAGTTTTTTACCTGGAGGCACGTACTAAATAACTAAAAGGTGTGTGGCACTGGATGTAGTCACCTTGAGTGTATGTGTGTGTGCGTCTGCGAACACGACTGCTCATATTTGGAGAAAAGTAACTGCTGGTGACAAAGATTGTTGTGGAGAACTGGCTCGCTGAAACATTCAGCAGGAGGAGACAATGGCAGAGTCAGAGAGAGAAAGAGCGTGTGAGATTCTCCTCCTCTCTACTGCCCTGTGGTTCTGACCTCCACAGACAAGGGTAGGCCTGTCAGCCACACTTATTAAGCATGATAAGGGCATGCTACTGCTTCACTCTCAGCCCCAAGAAAATACAAAAGAAAGACAAAGATGGGGGAAAAAAAGAGAAACTTCCTAACACTTACAACTGGCTCGTCTCCCTTAACTCGTCTCCCAGCTTTTCCCAAGTTACCTGCGTGAGCTGCTTGCTGCTGCACAGCTTCTCAGTGAGGGAGTTGAGCTGTGCTGTGATCATCTCATTGGCCCTTTGTAGATCTCTGGCTGAAAGCATAGCATCTTTCCTGGCACTTCGCAGTATGTCAACGTGACGCTGTAGAGACTCGATGCGCTGCTGCAGAGAAGAGGAGGAGCAGCGCTGGGTCTTCACAAGCATCCTCTTCCTCCTCTGCCGACTTTTCTCTCCTCTTGTCCCACGGTCCCACGGCTCACGCTGTTTATCGTCTAACAGGAGGAAGTACACGCAGCCGCCTCAGAGTTGACAAGTGCACAGAAAACCTCAAAATCCCAATTTAGAAGCTACTGCTGAGATTTAACAGGCATGCATCTTTGTGTATGCAAAAGTGGAAGCTGTGATGGATTTAACAACCTGAATAATTAACATTTTCCATTTTTAACCAATTCAGATGTGCCGAGTTATGGGGGGGAAAAACGAAGCTTGTTAACTTCTCGGATACTTGTTTCTTATCGACAGCATGTAAATACACTGAGTGTTCTATCTGCTTCAATTAAAAGTTGATTAGATTTCTGTAATCCAGCATGGGTTCACAAAAGGAAAACTTGTGCTACCTCGGGCCAGAACGTCGGGTTGTTTTCTGTGAGATTCTGCCGCTGGTGCTTCTGTGTTTGAGATCGGCGACCACCTGTAGGACTGAAAGAACAGAAAACCCAGTGACAATGAAGAAAAGCAGCCGTTTAATGTAACACAACAGTTGACATGCTGCTCTTCCTAAGATGCAGCTCATAACGACACCATGATCACAGAGTGTGCGCAGCTTAACGCAACGAGACAAATCACCCAGTGCTTTAATAATTCACCTGAGCATGTTCAACCGACTCCAACTTGAACACCTCTCAGCACAGATATTACTTCTGACAGATGCTTGCAAATGCCGCCTTTGTTCAATCACCAACTGAAAGCCCTGATTCACTCCTACGGTGTGACGGGTGTGTGTGAGAGTGTAGTCGTTTGTACGCAAAAGTGTGTACGCATGTGTGTTCGTGACAACTCCCAACTGCACCATCATTTGTAGTGACATCAAAGAAAGGGCCCCCCTACCTCACTCCTTGCTCTCTGCCTACATTCTTTGTATGGGGGACAGGTAGGATTTGATCAGTGCCAGTTTTGATCATGCATGCAGAGAGGAAAGGGTAGATGAACCCTTTGGTTTGTGACATACTACGTTGCGCGGGGCTTGGGCTGTCAAAGCGATGAGCCCAGAAGGAGCTGATGGGCACATTTAGAGGATCAGGACTGGGGAAACTAAAGGGGATCTGAGATAAGGGCCCTGACAGCTCCCAGGTTATATTCACAACAACCATCTCTTCTCTACTTTTTACTTTGCTTCGGTGCTGCTGAAACGAGAAAAAGAGGAGAAGAGAAGAGGCAGCACATCTTTAAGGCCCCTCTCTTTCTCTCTTCGTCTCTCCTCTTGACGGACTTTTCTCTCAAGGGTTTGGATCTGCCATGTAGCACTGTGAAGAGGTTTGATGTGGACAAGTGCAAGGGTCCAGGCCTAATGATTTCGTGGTGTGCATTCACAAAGGCTTCCTCAGTCACAAGACTAGGAAAGTCTTTGTGAATGTAGACATAAAGCGATAGCCAGTTAAAAATGAATAGTACAGCACGGCTCAAACAACACAAAAAGTAGTTACAGAGGCCCTAAGAATTATTTATGCAGACATTAAACTGTATATTAAAGATGGATGGATAGCCACTGAGACGTCACTCCACTGCTTTGCAGGCTACTATTTCAGGTTGGAGTTACAAAGTTATTACATAATGTTAGAACTGCAGGGCTAGTTTTGTAAGTAGGATGCAACAATAATTTAATAAAGAGTGATGATAACTTTGGCTAGCAAAAACAAAACAAAAGAACAAAAAAACAGCTAGCTGATACACAGTTTGTTTTTGTTTTTTTTGTTTTTTTTAGTACAACTAAATGTTGGTGATACCTATCTTTGTTGTCACGGACAGAGAAAATAGACTAAAACTCTTTTTTTGTATCAGGCTGTAAGCCTTTTGTAAAACATCCCTTGAGTGGGCATTTGAAGAATTGCAGTTTTCGATCACTTCTGAATTACCTATAGTGTTACCTACACCGTCTACATATTATTTGATAAGTATTACTTTTTTCCATCGAAAAACATACAAATTTGAAAATGTTGGTTCAAACTCTAATCAGTATTTACAGAGGAGCTCAGGAGAGAGGTACAACAGTGGGTGTCCAAAGACATGTGCAAAACATGGTAGAGGCTCTTTCATGGTTTGTCGTCCTCAGAGCCAGGAAATGCACATTAAACAGCAAACGTCCAAAAAAGAGCTCCTTCAAGAGGCCTGGAGAACTATTCCTGAAGACTACGTAAAGAAATGACAAGCTTGTCTGAGAGAATTATTAAAAATATGCTGAAATTTACACTCATATTTAGGACCAAGGAGACATTGTATACTAAGACCTTCATTAATTTAATTCACTTGTAGGCAGTTTCATTTAAAGGCTGAATATTCACACAAACCCAAGTAAAATGTTAATCTGTACAAAAAAAGCAGTGAGCAGGAAACAGCTGACGCTTACTTCTAACTGTATCTTTATTCCTTTTTTAAGTCCAAAAACAATTAAAAGACAAGGGCAGACCAACCTGTCTATTAGTGTGCTGTCTGTGAGGCACCGTCCCCGAGGGCAGGCTGTTGAGACTGTCCGAGTACTCCTCTGCACTGTCACTGTAGAGAAAGGTGAAGTCTATTACAGACTAGAAGTTGAACCGACAACCCTGGTTCTGAAAGTACCACCCTTGGACAAAAATCCAATTTACCTTTTATGGTTGATTTAGTTGACATCAAGCAAAAATATGTGCATTTCGGCCCCCTCCTTCAAACAGAAAATCAATGTCCCATCCAATTTCTGAGCTGGAAGTGTAAATGTGTGTGTAAATTAAGTGAAAAGCTGCAGTGTCTGGTGCTGTTTGTGAATGCATCAACATGTATGAGAGCGGCTGTGGCCTTCATTAGCCCTCTGTGTGTGACAGACATGTGTGAGAGGCACGGCTGAGCGGAGCCAAGCAAAGTTGCATCTGATGGACGCACGGTAAGGGCTTCCTGAGAGACACACACACACATGCACACAGGTTTATTGACAGTGACCTTTGACGTGAAGGTGGAAGCCAGTGACATTTACGCTGGCGGGTTTATTAAGGTGGGGTCTGGGAGAAGCAGCGGAGGTAAAGACCACAGAGAGAGGATCTAACTGGAACATGACAAGCCTGGGGGCTAGTTAGGGTTAAAACAAGCCTGGAAGGGGCACAGGGACTTTGCTAAAGATTACGAATCACCAACACTAACACCAGGGTTGCGTGCATCGACTTGGTGATGACAGCAAATAGATCCAACTTAAATTTAGTATTATTAATGGAGTTCTTAATTGTGTCTGCAGTCTAACTAGTTGTTCCCTAGTTCCTCTTTAAGACACACCATATATATATTTACAGTACATGGTGCTTCCACTCTATATGTGAGGACATGTCTAAGCTTTTACATGCTGAGTCCAAACCTGTGTGGAGCAAATACAGATAACCTGTTATGTAGAAACATAATGACAGCAGATGCTTACACTGAGGAAATGAGAGCATCCAAGGGGTGTAAGGGGTGGATCTCACCGAGAACTGAGCAGATACAGTATGCATGCCCCTACAGTAGTAACCTGTCAATCACAGGCAGGTAGGCGCAGCCTAAAGCATACTCTGCTGGTCTGTCTTACTCTACATGGGGCTGTATTTTACAAAATGACCATCATGTTAATTTTGGATGTGAACCATAAAAAATTTACTGTGCTCATGAATCCAGAGAGACAATTGGACTTCTTTTTGCAATCAGAGCAGTCGCCTCCTGCTGGCCTTTAGGAATAATGTATTTTCTAAGGCACTTGTACGTTTTTAAGACCCAAGATTAGCTTTGTCTACTCCAAGGATGTCAAATTCATTTTACATTGTGAGCTACATACAGGCTTTGATCTTAAGTAGGCCAAACTAGTGAAATTCCCCTTTCTGTCACAGTAAGCATATTCAACTACACATTTAATCCAGGTAATATTTTAATATAAGAAAAAGAAGTGCAATCTCAACAGTATTAAAATAAATCTGTAAGCACTACTCTTTGGGCTTAAATAAATATGTAGCCCATGCCCAGAATATCCTGTTATTATAAAACAAAGTTTTTGTTAATTCACAGAAAATGCTCTTTTAATAATAATTACTACTGTTCTTTAAAATTGTCTTTAAAATGATTATTTAGCAGGTAGTGAAAGAACAGGGACTATTAATTAATTATTTTGGGGTTGTGTGAATAGCTATGGGTGATTTCTTTGTCAGGATGAAAAGCTGTAAAACGTCTGAAAATACAGTAAAAAAAATGGCAAAATTGATCCTCCTCTTCACATTCTTCAAAACCAGTGGGCCACATTATATGCCGGACCAAATCTGGCCTCCGAGCCTTATGTTTGACATCCCTGATCTACTCTTATGCTACTGTTTTATTTAAAGGAATGTTATCTTATGTTCTCAATCACAGCAAATCCCTCCAGTAGCGTTTTTAAACTCTGGTACCTTGAGAGAAAATTAATGTTTGCCATCTTTGATATTATCCTTATCCATAATTTGTGGCCCAATCATCCGAAATGTACTGTCCTGCAGCCCTGATCAAGAATTTATATAACACGAAAATACATATCCTTTATTCCTTCTAGCATAACTGAATGATTGAGTCTGATACCTGCTTGCTCTTTTTCTTTCCTGCTTAGCAGCAAAACTGCTGATCTGCTTAAATTGGTCAGCTGCCTCTAGCAGTTCAAAACTTGAGAGCAGGTGCCAGAGGCAGTGAGAAAAATAAGGTGGGGGGAAAAAAAACAAAGACTTGTCAGTAGCCTTAACGAGTCTGACATCTTTGTTTGGTGCTATTTAGGCCAAAGCTCCTTAGGCAGAAATACTGTACCTTCCAGGAATGTCAACCAGACATAGACAGCATTTGTGAAGAGGACCCCTAGAAGATACGAGGCACAGAAGGCTTTACAGTAGCAAATCAGTTGACAGGTGCCTTAAATAAGACAACATCTCAGTTTAGGCCCCTTCTTCAAAAATCCACTTAGATCCTCCTCTCAGGTAAAGCGTTTATTAGACTGCTGCTTATTAGCCACATGGAGTGGTATTAGGAAAGCAGGGCATAGCTGCACCCAGTCCCCGTTAAACGGCCTCATGCGGATAGAGCTGGGGTGGATTAGAGTCTGATGAATTAGTCGGTGAAGAGGTAGTGAGTTAGGAGGGCTGAGCTAGAGAGCGTGTAGAGCAAGGCATACCGGGAGAGAAAGAGAAGGGAAATAAATATCAGCGAGTGTTTGAAATCAAATCATTTCAGCCATCACTCAATAGATGTTGGCTCAGTGGCTTTTTTGCATAAAACATACATGAAATAATTACTGTCGATGGTTCTTAATTTAGAGGGTGTTAAACAGCTTGTAGACATCTGGTACTGATCCGAGTAGGGTCATTCAAAATTCATCTAACCAAATTAAGGCGAGGAGCTAAGGAGAGGAGTGTGGGATGGAAAGGAAGCGTATGTGTGTATGTCTATGTGTGTGTGTTGGGAGGGGGCAATGGGGTGGCTGGAGGAAAAAAAGAGCAGCACACACACATACATTTGTGAACCGACATGCCACAAGATAACTAACATAACTAGACGCAAGGTGGGCTTCATATAGGAGTGTGTCTGTGTGTGTGTGTTTGGGAGGAGGGGGTGGACTGGGTCCTTGCAGGGGGATCCTTAGTGCTGTCGATGGGGGGTAGTAAATATGCAAAGAACGAGTAAATTAAATCAAACTGCCAAACTGTCAATTTCGGGGTAGCGTGACTAGTGCATGAAAATGGCATCACTGGAAGGTATCAAGGCTTTGGCGGCCCCTTATCCCTGGGCTTTTCTGGCATCGGTTCAACTTTGTGTAGAGAGGTGGCTAATTTTGCATGCAAATTTCAGTCAATAAGCTCCAAGCGAGGCGTCCCATGATATTTCAAAGGATCTGACAGTAGTTCCCCCCCCCTCTCCTTCTCTCTATCATTCTTGCTCACATTCTTCTTTTGGCTCCTGAATACCAACTAGACAGACAATGAAATTCAATCACCCATTTGCTTACGCTTTGCAAATGCACGTTGTCCCCTCGATGCTGCTGCTGCTGCTGCTGCTGGTAC
>NW_005187423.1:2016060-2024846 GCF_000239375.1 Pundamilia nyererei | reverse complement strand
AGCCAGCCCATCCTCTCTGCCCAAACACCTAAAAATAATGAGAGGGGGTGTGTGAGAATATGTGCGTCAGTGCGCGTGCATGTGTATCATTACCTTTCTACGCTCATGTCCTCCCACTCGTCTTTAGCGGCACTGGAGCTTGGCCCTTGCCAGCTGATGGCTTGATTGGCGCTGACTCTTTGGTGGCTGCGCTGCCGTAGCAGACCTCTGTGCCTGGTTGTTTTGAATTTGACCTTGCTGCTAATGCTGTTAGCGATCCCACCTGCCCGCATCGGTCCTGCAGCACGATTTCTATAGAAGTCCTTAGCTGCTCTGAGAATCCCCAGCTCCTGTCTCAGCTTCAGCAACTGCTGATGAAGCTTTGTAGCCTCTTTCTGAGATGAGGCCAGCTGTACTTCTAGAGCCTTGACCTCACTACAGTGCTGCTCCTCCTGAGCCACGGCCTGTGCATGGGCTGCCTTTTCACGAGCAGCTTCTTGAGTTCTTTGATGATCCAAAGAGGCTTGGAGTTTGCGGCAGTTGTGGGCCAAGTCTTCGTTGACTTCGAGTAGCTGCTCTTTTTCATCTTTCAGCCTTTCTGTCTGCTCCTCCATGCTTATCATTCTTTGCTCCAGTTGATCAATCTGAAAAGAAAAAACACATACATGGGGCTTCTGTGCTACAAATAAATCAATTTTGGCTTATATATCTGTAGTTGTTTTATTTTTTTTTCCATTTCTAAAAACCTCCCAGAAATACTTATTCTTGGACTGCTAGTGACAAAATAACAACCTGCTCTATAGTATTAATATTAGTAAGATTCAATGAGAAAGACCATATCGTGATTTACTAGTTTTCCTCTCCACTGATATTTTCCCAAGTGCGTAATTACAGTTTGCTGTGTGGGTGGGGGGCGGAGAGGGGAGCAATACCGTCGTCCCCAGTCAAACACGGTTATGGACATCTGACTTGCACCCCGTTACCATGATCACCTTTAACTACGCTGCAACCATGAGCACTTAGTCTATTTGTTAGATCTTTGGTGGAGACTGTTTAAGAGAACAGTGGATGCCTGCTGGGTTTGTGCCTCCAGGCAATTTTTCCCTTTTATTTGGTTCTCTCTCTGCCTGCTGGTGAAGCCTGGTACCCTTCAAACAAAATTAGACGGCTATCCCCACTCCTGATGATTTACTGCCATGAAGGCTGAAGGGGTGGGGGAACATATAAGCTCATGCAAGCAGGGTTTTAAATGTGTGTGTGTGTGTGTGAGTGTGAGCGTAAAACATGCCTCCAAACCTATGAAATCTACGTTAAATCAACTAGTATTTTCTGGGATACACAAATTATATTTGGCAATTTATAGACTGTCTAGTTGATACTGTGCTTGGAAATTACTACATGACCCTTCTTCTCCAATGCATACGAACACCGTTAAACTATCCTTGAAAGAGCAAAATCAAAAATTTCTGAGAGCTGCCATGCTGAACTTATGGCTGTGTTGGATTTCCTTTATAGGCAGTGACAAAGAACACCCCGTGACGGCATAGTGCTGTACCTTTTTCAATAACTGCGCCATTCGACCTGAAAGAAGAGAAGGCTTTTTCGGAGTGCTGCTTTTGACCTGGTGCTCCTCAACCATTTTGTGAAGTAATTCTGCAAAGAAGAACAAAGCTTGCTATTGTGACACTTTGTGTCAAATTCAAGCTGCTCAATCAATAGAATAATTATAAAAAGGGTACATTTAAATCAATTAGCATTAGTAAGGTCTAATTTCCTTCCTGAGGTTCAGTGTCTTTTTTCCTTTTTGTCAATCAAATCTGAAAAATCCCTAACGCTGTTTTCATGTGGACTTGGAATTTTCACTGCAAAAAACACCTTTGGTTTCAAAAATCTTACACAGCCCTTTAACTTCAGATTAATAGAAAGGTGTTTTATTTAATAGTCCACCGGGAAATAGGAAAACAGGGCTCAGAAGTGCAGGCGGGTGTATACTATATGCAACCTCTCTCTGGGGACCTAAAACAAACGAAGAGAAGTGCTTGAATCCCTTGTGAATACACAGCCCCAGGCTGCACTGCTTTGTAGTCCACTGTGTTTCCCCAAAGGACTTCTAATCTCCACAGACAAACATGCAGCTTTATTCTGGGAAATTCAATAGTGGCCCTGGCAAACAAAGTGCTTAGGCATTTGATGCATGTGTATTCATGAACACATCTAACACATTCTAACAGACCTCTGTCACTGCTACCTACCCAGTATCTACCTGCTGAAGTACAAACAACTTCCCTGCCTACGTATATGCGAAGGGCAACACAAAACTTGAGGTTACTCTATTCCGTAACCCCCGTTCTCTGATAACATGAGTGAGGTGTCTCACTATGGGGAACGCTCTCTCAGCGTTGTCCTCAGAAGCCTCCATATCATTACTGGTGATCTGGTGAGACACCTCACTCATGTTATCAGAGAACGGGGGTTACGGAATAGAGTAACCTCAAGTTCTCTTTCAAACATTAGTTTCGGTGTCTCACTATGGGATATGCAGACTCCCGTATTGCCAGATAAGCCCATCTGAACGACTGACTGCCCACTTAGGAGGTCTCGTGGGGCCCCACAGTGTGGGCTAGAGTTGGTGCAGTGACATCCAACCTGTTAAACCTTGCAAAGGTCAAAGGTGAAGCCCAGCTCGCCACTGCACATATCTCTTCTATAGAGACGCCCCTAAAAAGGGCCCAAGAGGTTGCCATCCCTCTAGTCGGGGGGGAGAAGAAGCTGGAATAAGCCAATTGGATCGCCTCAACAATCCAGTGGGAAATGCGTTGTTTGCTAACGGGCTTGCCAAGATGTGGTTTAGCCCAGGAAACAAACAGCTGATCCGACCTTCTGAAAGCCTTCGTTCTCTCTCTATAGGTACATAAAGCCCTAATTGGACAGAGAGCATGTAGGCGCTCCTGTTCAGGGGACGAGAAAGGAGGAGGGCAAAAAGTTTCCAGCTCCAATGGGATACATTGGAGCTGGAGGATTTTTGGGCACAAAGGCCAGATTTGGCCTGAGTGTGACTCTAGAGTTATCCCGCGTGAATCGGGTGCACTCTTTGTGTACTGACAGCGCATGAATATCACTGACACGCTTCGCAGATGCGAGAGCCAGGAGCAATGCAGTCTTCAAAGACAGGATTTTTATTTCCACCTGGTTTAGTGGTTCAAATGGTGGCTGTGAAACTGCCCCCAGCACCAGGGATAAATCCCACGTGGGAACGAGAGGTTTAGACACTGGGTGGAGCCGTCGTGCCCCTTTCATGAAACGGCAGACTAGCGGGTGATGGCTCACCGGGCCATCCACAAAGCCCACATGGCAGGCTTAAATGGCTGCTAAATATACTTTAATTGTGGAAAAGGCCTTTCCTTTATCTAACAGTTCTTGGAGAAAGGAGTGACTTTCCACACCATTCCTCAAATACCCTCCACTTGTTCTCATACTATGATCTTGTGGAGAGGGCTCTAACACTCTGTATAGTGGCTATAACACCCCTGGGGAGTCCTGCTGTACTCAGATTCAACCTCTCACGGGCCAAGCCCACAGGGCGAGGAGCTCTGGGTGAGGGTGAAAAATCTCCCCCCTGGCTTGGGAGACTAGGTCTCGTCGGAGAGGGAGAGCCCAAGGTTCGCTCCACAAGACGGGCATAATCTCCGCGAACCAATGGGACCTCGTCCACCTTGGGGCGATCAATATCATTGTTAGCCCTCTCTCTCTCACTATGGTTCGAGTGGGAAAAATTAAGGCCAGTGGAGGGAACACATAAAGAAGAGCTTGTGGCCAGTTGTGAGCTACCCCTAGCGGAGCCTCCTGGTCCCTCTGGGAGAAATACAGTGGACACTGAGCGTTCTCCCTCGAGGCAAACAGATCGACCTGTGAGTGGCCAAAGTGGGTCCAGATTTGGGTCACCACATGTGGGTGCACGGTCCAGTCCCCGTACTGCGGGTTTCCCCTGGACATTAAGTCTGCTCCCAAGTTCAGAGCTCCTGGAATGTGAGTAGCTCTCAGTGACAACAGATTGATGCTGCTCCACATGATCAGTCTGCGAGCCAGCATGTGCAAAGGACGGCACCGTAACCCGCCCGCAAAGCGCAGGAATTTTCTGTGAGGCGGGTAAATAGGGATGTGAAAATACTGTATGCGTCTTTCAGGTCTATTGATGTAAACCAATCGCCTGGGCGCACTACATGCAGCAGAGTGGTGGTCGTCAACATCCTGAATTTGTATGACCTCAGATGCTGATTCAGAGCCCGTAGGTCCAGTATCGGACGCAGTCCCCCTCCCTTCTTGGGCCTACGGGAAAATACTTTGAGTAAAAGCCGCATTGGCTCTGCTCCTGGGGTATTTCTCGTACTGCTCCCTTTGATAGCAAGGTAGTTATTTCTTCTTGCAGGATCCTGGCTGATTCACCTTTTGCAAGAGAGAAAATCACTCTGTGAAATCTGGGAGGGGTGGTTGCGAATTGCAAACGATAGCCTCACCCTAATGTCCTCACAACCCATTCTGGCGTAGCGAGAGCTCGCCATCTCTCTATTCTTGCTGACAGCGGCCCCAAAGACAGGCACTCCACAGTAGACGGAGCTTTGGCTCCCTCTTGTGGCGAAAAATGGTCCTGCGGGCCAGACCCGACTGCGCATGCGCGGGCGGCCTGCGCTTGACCAGCGCTCATGGGGCCGGACACCACTGAGGGAATCGACCCCGGTGGTGTCTGGGTGCGTGGGGGCATTATGTTTTTCAACATACTCTCTGTGTTTTTCACACATTTTCCCCGTGCCCTTGGCAACATGCCTGGATGCAACGGGTAAATTTTTAATAAACAGTGTGTTTTTGTGTGACATGCTTGATTCAGCTGAACAGTGTCTCGTCGTCTCTTTGTTGAAATGCGCTCTGTGGGATCCAACTCGAGTCCCAGGCGCTGAAAGGTGGAGGCAGAACACACTTCTCTGAATGGACTTGGAGCCCGGGCTGGTCCGGCTCCGATCTCCCCGTGGGGGATGTTAGGCAGTCCACTTCTTCTTGCGGTCCGACTTCTTGGCTGGTGGTGGGGCACCCTGAGCGGCAGCAGGCGGGACATGTTTCCTGGGCCAGTGGGTCTTAGGGTTCTGCGATCCTAAGGGACCCTGGGCTGCAACCTGTGGGGCTGGGCGGCGAGGGATTCTAAACGTCGGCACGCCGGCTGGTGACCTGAGCGAACATTCGGCAACTGGGTGGAGGGGGGTCTTCCGAGGGAGACACAGCTGCAGGGTTTCTCCCTCGTTCTTTTTCTCCTCTAACCGTCTTTGCATGGTGGCAGCGGCGGTCCCGAAAAGGCCAGCGGGGTCGATGCTTTCATCCAGAATGTCACGTTTTTCTCCATCTGAAAGCCCCGACAAGTTCAGCCATCTGGCCCTCTCCTGTAGGACGATGATGCTGAGAGCTCTGCCCGCCGCTTGTACTGCTGCTCTAGTGAGGTGGAGACACTGGTCCGTAACAACGCCCAGCTCTTCCCACAGCTTGCTAGCATCCAGGTTCGCAGCAGTCTGGTCCTGGAGCTCCGCCGAGTAGGCTAGCAGGAGCGATGAGGTGTTCAATGCCCTCACGGTGGTGGCAACTGATTTACACGCCTTGTCAGCCAGGGAGGACTGCAGGCGTTTGGCCTTGGAGGGCAGGGACGGACCAGATGACATGGAAACCTCGTCCATGCATTTGGGGAAAAGCGGCAGTATCTGCTTAGTAGTGCACTTCACTTTGGGGAGCCTTTTACCCTCGTATTGTGAGGTGGAGGTCTCCGTTGTCACCGCGGGCCATGGGATCACCAGCTTTTCAGCTGCCCGTTTTGCAACGTCAAATAGCTCCATGCCGCGTGACTGTGTGCCGGGGTTATCACAATCGGCCCCTTGTGTCGCAGAAGAAGGGGCAAAGAAAACATTGTCATGCTCGTCCGAGACAAGATGTTCCGACGCTCCCTCAGAGGATTCGCTGAGTAGCTCATCATTAGCCTCGAGGGAATCAGACAACATAGCTTCGCAGCTGACCTCGGCATCATCCGCCAGCGGGAGGACGATATCCATCTCGTCGCCCCAGCTGGTGCCTGGTGTGGCTGACTCAGTGTGCTCCATCGGTGGGCCGATTGGAGACAGCATTGGGTCCTTCTTTGACAGGCTAGCCTGGCGGGCTAGCCTTCGGCGAAGACTTTTTAGGGTGAAGCAAGCGCAGTGTTCGCATGAACCCGGTGTGGAAATAGCCATTTGGGCATGTTGCAGCCCGAGGTACATCACACACGCGTCATGTGTATCTGAACCTGAGATTTTGCAACCGCAGGGGCAAATTCTGGTCAGTGGTTTGCAGTCTGCCATATTAAGGAAGCTTGGTGGAGCTAGCTTGGAATTGGCTGGATGGCTAACACTAATCTTTTTTTTTTTTCTCTCTCTCTCGGTCGGGTAGCTATGGTGAGCTAGTATGACCTAGCTAGTGTGGTGGCTAGCGCTTGTGCTACCTGGCTTGGTGACCGTGTGTAGCAAAAAACAGTTAGCTTGGTCAGCTAGCTGTTGCGCTAGGTGCGTGGTGGCAGCTAACACACTCTCCGACCTGGCTCTGTGGTGATGAGCAAGCGACTCGAAACGCGAACCGTGCTAGCGCCCGGTGACCAAGGTGTTAGCTTTCTCGCATGGACAGTTAAGCTAGGACTCACGTTCACAGTCAGGAGAGATGAGGTTTCTAAGAAGCGAGAAGAGGAAATTGAATGATGGGTGATGCTGCGTCACACCCTTTTATAGGGAGGAGGGTGGCCCCTCCCTGACGCAAGCGTCACGACTGCCAGCCAATGCTGGCTGGAGTAATGATATAGAGGCTTCTGAGGACAACGCTGAGAGAGTGTTCCCCATAGTGAGACACCGAAACGAATGTTTGAAAGAGAACAATACAAAACATTCTGCTTTTCTTTCTTTCCTGTTTAAACATTCCTGACGGGATGACCAAAATAATTTGTACAATGAGGCTGGAAACATTAAATATTCAGGACCTTGACTTTTTAGGTCACTTGATCTTTTGGAGAACGAGTTGAGGGGAAAAAAGCGGCCACAGAAGCAGAGAGGAAAAAGAGAGAGGGTCATGTTGTAAAGAGCTGCTGCTCCCTTGCTTTGCATTGATGCTTTGCCCAGGGAAGTTTGTTACTTTGAATTAGCCTGCCCTTTTGTCTTCCCTACATGTCACATTCAATCAGACAGAGCACCAAATAGGACAGGAGGGCTGCTGTGTTCGCTGGGTACATAACCAGGTTGGGAGACAATTATCCAGCTCCAGCACTGGTGGCATGGGAGTTGGCACCTCAGCACTACCTTGATAAGAAGACGTGGTGGCTCCCTAGTCACCCACTGTTGAAGGAGGTTCTGGCACTGCAGCATACATTAACATCCCTCCCGTGTCTCCTCATAGGAAGCAGCACAAAGACTCCTTTCATCTGCTGTCTTTCGTTAGTGTGATCCTGGTGTGAGCGACTGAACCTTGCATCTTTTTGATCGGGTCAAAGCGGTTCCTCAGGAGTAAATCTTATGGCCATCCATAATTTCCTCTTAAGAGTCATGACTTTATGTCCAACTGACTCCAAATATACTCAGTTCAGTCTAGATTTAATATGAAATATTCTGAATGTTGCCACAATGGTGTAACCTTATTTGAACTGCAAAACAGCAGACATGTTCATAATCTGTATTAAAACTATACCAAATCAGAAAACACAGATGCCTATCTATTGCTGAGACCACACTCCTTCAAAGTTAAGGGATTCTTCCCTGACAAAATGTAAAGCCAAGCATGTCCTTTCAACAGAGGCTGCTTTCTCATATTCCTAACTAGACTGCCAACAGAAGTCGAGCCACTATTTTAATTAGTGCAATCCTTTAAATCACATGCTTGCATCTTCACCAGACACCATCATTGGCTGTGAAGAAAATTAAAGTGATATAGAACAGATCTGTTATTGAACTAGTTAATTAAGGTCACTGGTTGCAGTGGTCAGCATCTGACAAAGCAGCAGATTGGATTAAAAGGGATGTAATTTTTAACACCAGGAATAATACATGCAGACAAGATGGACACCACACTTGATGTCCTAATCAATTTACCAGGAGTTGATCAAGTCTTAATTGAGTTGTCCTATGAATTCTCCTGGGAGTAGTCTTATTAAATCCGCGCAGTAATGCACATGGCCCTGACCAGACCAGTGCTTAATTAAAAAAAAAAGAAAAAAGAAGAAGAAGAAGTAGCATTGCAAACAACATGAGCTTAAAATTAAAAACAGAAGAACTGCGTAGAATTCAGTTCAGTTTCATTATTTTCAGACAAATTAAAACATGCATTCAATAATTAAAGACCAAAGAGAAAAACATTATTTTGTAATTTTTAAGGCACTCCCTGACAAAAAGAAGAACTAGTGTGAAGGAAAATGCTCACCTTGGTGTTTGTTTGCAAGACAGAGGTGGAGTTCCTTTACTGTGGCCCGGTCCATAGCAGCCTGGACTCGCAGCATGTCAAGCTCTTCTTCCAAGCCAGCTCTGCATTAAACACAACATCAAATTTCCTTCAAACAAAGTTTGCTAAGTCAAATCTATGTTTTTCGAAACACTGGTTAATCATTTTTCAGACGTGTGCTTCAGAGATAAAATGTTTTATTTCTTTTTGATAGATTTTGATGTACTGAGTCCAGATATGACGTATGAAATAGCTGATTGGCTACTGTTTGTGAGATATTTAATATTTTTTTAAATTAAAAAAAACAATCATAGCTTATGCTGACA
>NW_005187423.1:1949475-2016040 GCF_000239375.1 Pundamilia nyererei | reverse complement strand
TATATATATATATATATATATGTATGTATGTATTACACCTATGTTTATTGTTTAGTTGAGTTTAAATTGTGCATAATGCTGTGTTTGCATTAATAAATTGCCAGCTGGAATCACCGATACGTTATTCAGAATTTTTTTTCCTATATCGCCCACTTCTATTTTCAACAGCATATTGTGAAAGAAAATGAAAACTGCTGGGATATTTCAATTTGCTTTAAAAAATTCTAAGTTCACTTTGCAGTATTACAGATCTCCTGCTACTAGGAAGGTCAAATTCAAGGTCAGTGCACATGTCAAAAGGTCACACAGCGATAATATCATAGAATTTGAAATTTGACAATTGCATTTCTTCTTTACTTAGTAGCATAATCATAAAAACTAGAACCAACCAACAATTTTGAACATCATTTTCAGTTTCCCAAAATGAGTAAAGTTTCACTACATTTATTTCCAAAGGTTTGTGGCTGTAGAACAGTAAAATATGAAAGGAGTAACAAAGAAACGCAAAAAAACAATCAACACAAGAACTGTGTGATGAGAATCTTTTACTCTCAATTCCACTGTGGAAGCCATTAATGTAGAAACTTTTAATGGACTTTTTAACTCGAATCTTATCTGCTGGCTTCTGTTCCCAAGGAAAAAAAAAGATGACACGGCGAAGAAATCAACTAATTAAAATGCTTTTTAATTCATCTGGAAATCAAAGTGACAAGCAACATGAAACGCCAAGGTGGGAAAGTACAGTGTGTAACTGTGGGTGTTTGTGTGTATCACAGCAGACAAACAGACTGTAAAGTGTGCCCAATTACCTCTCTGCAATTAGCTTGATTCCTGCTAAAGGCTAATTATGTGGAGCCATGCTCTAGACTTTGCACTTTCAAGTTATTATTAGGACCCCAACTGAAGTCTACTGAGGATACACACAAACCCACTGAGACAGCCACACCTGAAACACACACCTAATTTCCCTCCCCTTTGCTCCACGGAGTCAAAGAGAAACACTAGAAACAAGCTCCTACTATAGTGGCATTCTTCCCTCAGTTAACCTCATTACAAAGGCAGGTCTTCCTCCTGGCTGATTCTTAAAGCTTGTGGTAAGCTGAGCAAGCATGTTCCATTATGAAGCATTTGAGTAGTAAAAGGGCATTTGCGGTAAGGGTGAATTATGATGTGCATAATGCCAATTAACACAAACTCGGCACCTGTTTCAACCAATCTAATTTTGCTACACCAACCAAGAGATCCTTCCAGACATATGGCAAGAAAATTACATGGGAGAAGTTATCGGCATAGCAAAGGGATGGGAAGTAATTAGCATTTTAGTCCACACAGTCCAGCAGAGAGGCATAGTCTAATGGCTGACCACAGCCTAAATAAGTACACAAATGACTCTCCCAAAGGGAGTGAGGAAGCAGATGGATATGTGTCGCTCTTCTATAGATTTTCCTCCATAAATGAACTCCAGTCGATGAAGCAGAGGCACTGCCTTATGTGTCCAGGCTGTTAATGGGACAAATGAGCTGAAATATGCAGTGTGTGAAAGGAGCCTGCTCCATCTCATGTTTCTTTTTTATGCCTGTTTGGATGCTGATGGTATTGATGCTCAACCAAAGCTCATATGTAAAACTTTCAGTTTTGCTGAAGGATAAGCATAGTTTCTTAGATGAAGAAGAGATTGGATTGCAAATGGAGTTCATTGGCCAGGGGACTGCAGTTTCACAGCATAACATCCTGTAGATGGAAGACTACTGCAACTTGTACTCAGTAACAGTTGTGGCAGACTCTGCTCATATCTATAAGAGATTTTCCAGAAGAAAATGTACGGCAACCGTGCAACCCACCCAAAACATTTAAACACCTTTGGTTCACTGGTGAATTTGCATTTTAGAATTGACTGCTATGCTATTTGTTCCATTTGTTTCAGTTTTAAAGTTAAATGTTAAATTATCTTTATTTTTAGTCCCACAAGTTTTCTGTTTTCTTACTTTCCAGTTTTTACAACCTCTCTCTTTTCTTAGTGAAATAAAAATGTCAAAAATGTGATTTCAAATTAGGATGAACTCCAACTCCTTGAGTGAGTAATCTGATAAATACAGGCAAAGTATTTTCACTCTACTGAAGATATGGTAATAAACAAAAACGAGCAGCATCAAGAATTTAAATTAAATATTGAGGCAACATCATATAGTTGTGGCACAAGCTCAAACTCCAACCTCAAGGAGCTATGTTTTAGATGTGCATCAAACTACACCAACCTGCACCTGAAACAAATTACCTTCCCCATCTTTTCCCTATGTTGCACTACCTCCAGTAACGTGGAATTTATTTGAAATGAAGCCATGATTTCCTGTCATATACTACATATTGCTAAGGAGAAAATGTTCTCTAAAGCTTCAACTCCTACAGAGTTCTTTGAGTCTTTTTTTTTTCTTTTCTTTTTTTTTTTTAATCAGGATGATAAATCAAATGAAGCTAGCCGGACAATTTTCAATTCCCTCTCAACTTGCCACTTCACCTAAGGTAAAAGAGAAAAAAAAACACTCAGCAGGCATAAAAGCAAAAGAAGTTTCTTGGCAGAAACTAAACTAAAGGCAACAGACAGGTGTTATGTTTGCTAATGATGTGGTCTACAATGTAAGTCTATGTCTCACGCCGCTCTTTTGGCCCCGTTTTAAAAAACATTTTCGCGCTCACGCTGTGCTGGTACTTCAGCCACGAGCTATCCACTCCATGTCATTTGATCTCAGCTCTACATGTGCTGCGCCGAAAACAGCTTAGAGCACAAACTGCCAGTGTTCCTCCACAATTGTGTACAACGCAACGCATCATTCGCAGCCATTGTGATTTCACACGCCAGCCTCCTCTTGGTTTCTCTCTCGGCACAGAGCGGGGAACAGGGTGAGAAAGTGAAAACACCACTGGCATTTTCATCACTGGGGAAATATTCCTGTTTTTTGGGTGTGTGGGGAGATTTCCCCCATGGTTAAACTCGGACTAGGAGGCTGTTTGTTCATGGAGGGAGTTTCAGCGGATAAGCCACTGCTGTCAGCAGAAACAGTGACTGGTGGAGTTCACGTTCCTCTGTGATCTACTTTTAGCCGTGGGCAATGCAGCGGCAGCGGCAGCAGTGGATCTCGAAGAGGTTGGTACTCCTGCCATAGGCCAATCATCTGAGAAGTAAATGGGGATTTGTGTTACAACCACAACCTAGGATGTCCGCTTTACTCATGGTTAAAGAGGCTTGTTGATGCCGTTAGGTATCCTAAAATGAAATCAAACAATATCATAATGGTGTATTTTTTTTAAACATGGGAATGAGAAGGCCTGTCCATTAAAATCTTTTTAAATTTGAGGAAAAAAAAGACATACTGTTTTGTACTGTAAGTATGAATAGTGTTTGTGAGAACATACTTTGTGTTGTAATGTTGTCTCGATAAGATCGGATAAGACAGCGGTCCCTAACCCCCAGGCCTCGGTACCGGTCCGTGAGTCGTTTGGTACCGGGCCGTGAGAGTTGAGGCTCAGGTGTGAAATGTATGGTTTTCAGGGTTTTTATCAGTTTTCAGCATTATTTTGTTATTGATTTTAACGTTAACTTGGTTTTCCTGGGTCTTTTCACATGTGTTATGAATAAATCTTCTTTTTTTTCGGTACCGGTACTGGTTTTATTTTGTTGTATTTATCCGCGACACCTTAAAGGCTGGTCGGTGAAAATATTGTCGGGCATAAACCGGTCCGTGGGTCAAAAAAGGTTGGGGACCGCTGGGATAAGATGACCCACTAAAGCCTGCAACATAATTACCAGCGTAAGTGTAAAGATGGCTTTTTTTTAGCATAGTAACTGACTTTCCAAATAATTAATGAGGGAAAACCTTAGTTGTCTAATTTAGGAAAATGCATATAACATTCTGTTTGTGTGTCTGTTTGTGTGAACAAATGTGTCCCTCCTCCAACTAAGCCCTGGTCCGGGAGGCAAAAGACTCTCATTACTTCTAATACCTTTTAGCAAATCAAGATGAAACGAAAAGAAATAGAGGAATATGAGGGTAAACTTTATTAAACTTAATTAGAGTCAACGTCGCTTATTGGGGAGGTTCACGTCCATAATGGTCACTCTCTACAGAGGAGCACTGCAAATGATCTCAAAGGCTTTTTCCCCAGTAATCGCTAGCTAATTTATGCTTTGATGTCGTCTGAGTATAGCATCTTAAGTCTGAGGGTGCACTGCATGTGTTTATTCTGTTTATGGAGCCTAAATAATCCTGCCTCTTTTTACCAACAGACCTTTAACAACAATTAACAAGCACGGACATGGAGCGCCGCAGACAGATGCATAATGAGGCAGATAAAATGATCCCAATGCGAATTTTCTAGCATACCATGCCCACAGTTGCTTTCCAGCTACGTACCAACACCAGTAGGAAATAGTCCTTGGTGTCAGTTAGTTTATTTGTCTTATTATTTTTTGTCTTATTATGTAGCACGGTGGCACGGTGGTTAGCACTGTTGCCGCACAGCAAGAAGGTCCTGAGTTCAATTCCAACATCAGGCCGGGGTCTTTCTGTGTGGAGTTTGCATGTTCTCCCCGTGTTTGCATGGGTTCTCTCCGGGTACTCCGGCTTCCTCCCACCGTCCAAAGACATGCAGCTTGGGGGGATAGGTTAATTGATTAATCCAAATTGTCACTAGGTGTGAATGTGCGAGTGAATGCGAGTGTGAATGGTTGTCTGTCCCTATGTGTTAGCCCTGCGACAGACTGGCGACCTGTCCAGGGTGTACCCCGCCTTTCGCCCTATGACAGCTGGGATAGGCTCCAGCGCCCCCCGCGACCCTGAAAAGGACAAGCGAATGGATGGATGGATGGATGGATGTTATTTTTGTTTAAAAAACATAGAGAAAGCTAAGAGATACTCTAAACAGGTTTAAATGCTGAATGTTTACATTGCCCTTTATACTGATCTGGTTATGATGACATTATTACATAAAGGAGTTTGTATGAAACCTTGTATCGATGAACAGCAAAAACCATGAAAGTGGGCCCTAATGATGAACCATTCAAAGCATGGGTTAACATAAACCTTATGGAAATATTTAAACTCATTCTTTAACTTCCAGTGTATAATTTTTTTTTAGTTCAGTTTTATTTATATAGCAACAACTCACAACAACAGCTGCTTCAAAGTGCTTACATTAGTACAGAGAAAATAGTCATGACACCGTATCAGCAAGTGTTTTTGTGACAGTGGGAAGGAAAAACTCCCTTTTATCAGGAAGAAACCTCAAGAGCCCCAGACGGCCCTCCCTGAGCCCGGCCATCTGCCTGGACCAGTTTGGGGTGAGGGGAAGAGGACAACATTAGGTCAACTGTCTCCTCCAAAACTGCTATTTTTAACACACACTCAATGTTTCCCATTAAAAAAAATCTATTTATCCATCTCTTCATCCAATTATCATGATTGTGGGGAGCTAGAACCCAGGATCTTCTTGTTGTAATGTGACACTACACCACCACGCTGCCCAAACAACTGTTTCAGAAAAAAAACAAAAACACAGCTGTGATCTAGCATCAATTCAGAAATGTTATTGAGATGCAAGAAGGGCTATGTCACATCATACTGGCTGTGATAACACCAATATAAATGTTTTTATGTTATATAATAATATCTTATCATGCTATTATTGCTCGCAACAGCGTGCCTTTATGTTCCCTAGTGTGTACAACAAGGACACAAGCCCAGGCATGTCTAAGAGCAAGAGTCAGGTGTCAGCCTCTGATGACCATTTAGTGCCTAAAAAGGAAGCTACTTTAGCAACCTCTGGCAAAGCACAGCACTCTGCAAAATATGCAAGTAAACTGTTCCCGCTAAAGGTGGAAACAGCATGTGTTTCACCACTTGAGGCAAAAAAAACAAAACAGACCATTGAGTAAAATCAGGTTATGAAGGAGGAGGAACAACTAGCTGGTGATGTGTGACCCAAATGTGAACAAATGGCTCAAATGGGTGTTGATGGAGCACTGGCTAGATGCACTCCATATGACAGGGAAAGCAAACAGTGGATGGAAAACCAAGGTTTAGACCAGTGGCTATACTATAATTTTACTTTAAATTTAAAGCTTTTATGTTGATATTTGACTTATGCTGTATGACTGGATATGATACTGGGCCACTACTATAATGCTGCTGTTGGCATCTTGTTTCAATATGTCTGTGAAGGTTCTCAGTCATCCAGGTCATCGTAGTCAAAGGAGCTTGGAAAGAAAAGCGTCTGGACTTCTTTAAGTTGCTTGAAGACGTTTCACCTCTCATCCGAGAAGCTTCTTCAGTTCTAAGGTCAAATGGTGGAGAGTCCCAGATATAAACCTAGTGGGAATGACCCCCCACAGAGGGACAAAAGGACCCCCTGATGATCCTCTAATTGCCTGAGCCAAGGTGTGAAACTGGGCGTGGGTCCCAATCAGCCAGAGTTTCGGGTGTGTTCATTGTGAAACCTGGCCCCACCTTATCATGCGAATTCCTGAGGTCAGATGGCCCAGGATGTGAGTGGGCGTTAAGGCGTCTGGGAAGGGATCTCAAAACTGGATTATAGATGGCAGAGAAAAGAAGACCAGACACCAGCGAGGGAGGATAAGAAGGACAGACGCAACAACATTGTCATCCCCTATGTAGCCGGTGTATCAGAGAAACTCAGTAGAGTTTTCTCCAAGCATGACATCCCAGTGTATTTCAGACCCAGCAACACGCTCAGACAGAAACTGGTTCACCCGAAAGACAAAACGCCAAAACACAGACTTAACAATGTGGTGTATGCTGTACAGTGCAGTGAGGAATGCTCAGACCTCTACATTGGAGAGACCAAACAGCCACTTCACAAGCGCATGGCACAACACAGAAGAGCCACCTCCACAGGACAAGACTCAGCAGTCCATCTGCATCTTAAGGATAAAGGACACTCTTTCGAGGATGCCAATGTTCACATTTTGGACAGAGAGGACAGATGGTTTGAAAGAGGAGTGAAAGAAGCCATCTATGTCCACTGTGAGCGACCATCTTTGAACAGAGGCGGTGGTTTACGACACCAACTCTCTGCCATCTATAATCCAGTTTTGAGATCCCTTCCCAGACGCCTTAATGCCCACTCACATCCTGGGCCATCTGACCTCAGGAATTCGCATGATAAGGTGGGGCCAGGTTTCACAATGAACACACCCGAAACTCTGGCTGATTGGGACCCACGCCCAGTTTCACACCTTGGCTCAGGCGATTAGAGGATCATCAGGGGGTCCTTTTGTCCCTCTGTGGGGGGTCACTCCCACTAGGTTTATATCTGGGACTCTCCACCATTTGACCTTAGAACTGAAGAAGCTTCTCGGATGAGAGGTGAAACGTCTTCAAGCAACTTAAAGAAGTCCAGACGCTTTTCTTTGCAAGCTCCTTTGATCTTGTTTCAATATATTTAGAGTTCCAATTTGGAAGTGCATTATCGAAGACTGTGGTGCATTTGAAAAGATTTATAAATGCTGCTTTCAAGCATCAACAAAACACTCAGTTATTTTTCTTTTCTTTTTTTAAATTGTCAGTAAATTATCTTTAAATATTGTGACATAATTTTGAGCCCGCATCACCGATCACTACAGAAAAGTGGAAAACTAAAGAAATTCACTGTGTGACTCTAGTGACTGTTAAAGCAGTATCTGTAAAAACTAGCAGCTAATATTGGAAGGCTAATGGTACAACTGGAGAGATGGGTTGTGATGAAATGCAAAATAACCATGATAGAGCAGAGCTCAGCAGGAATATAGCCTAATACTGAGAGGCATTAAACAGAAAGAGCAGCTAAAAAAATCTGTTCGTGTTTTGAGATAAGTGATTAGGGGAGATAAAATAAAGAGGAGATCAAGATGCTCTGCGTCCTCCTAGTGCTGGCAACACTGCCAGCTGTAAGGAACTGCATAAGCTGAGCTGTGCCAAATGCAACATGGCATATCAAATCACTAAAGAGGAAATGGCCTTTAGAAAATTACAATTAGAAAAATGGACCACCACATTTTATTTCCCCCAGGGATATGCTTTCCCTCCTTTTTTCCCCCACCATATGCCTATGATCTAAACTTAGTCCCATATAAAACAATTTGCACTTCTCAGGAAACAGGAAATACACAACTTTTGTTAGTCTTTTAATGCTACATCAAAAGTGGGGTCACCAAATCTGGCACGCCACCTTTGAGAAATTTAAGTGTGGAGACGTGCATTAAATACTGTAAGTCAGCATTTAATATGTTGACTTGGTGATACTTTCTAATATTTTGTAAATTATTGCATCCTGTTTATCCTGTTTTCTAGGCAATTGTTTTGGAAACAGACTTTTTCCAAGTTGGAGGTAGGAATTGAAGCAAAGGTATTAGCAAGTGCATTCATCATTTATATAGCATTACTTCTCTGTAGTATGCCATTTATAAATACAAATATACTACTATTTCTATGTCTATGATTATGATTATTACTAACATTAATATAGCAGCAATAATAGCGATACAGTAGTGATAGGTGTATACAGTATGGGATAACAGTAAACGATGGATAAATATATTTGAATTTATAAATGACAAACTAAAGAGCAATGCTGTATAAATGATTAATTAAGCACTTCTTAATAAGGAACTAAGACCTTACTAATGCATAATAGTGTGACATTATTATAAAGTGCTGCCAGTTTACAGACCTGATTCATATTCATACAGACTTGAGCCTAAAATAATACTCATTCAAAAGCATTTCAAAACTCAACAAATTAGTATTAGCTGCGTGTGCTGCCCAAAGAGACCTTTATTAATGTTACATGAAAAGTCATCCTTCCTGCAAGTTCACGCAATAGGTGTTTGCTATGATTTTCAAGTAAAAAGTTGTCAAATAATAAGTAATTTGTTGCCTAATTCATCCTTAAATTAAACCACAGGGAGCCGACAAATCAGCGAACAAAACAGAACAGACCTGTTTCACCTTCCTCCTCACCCTGCTATTCAAGTGCTTAGATTACAGGGGGCTGGTTTTGATAACCCTCTCTTAGTGCTTTAGGGACCCACTGTGCACAAGTTATCAGAGCAATATTCATTGTGGGAAATGGTCATTTGGGCCTCAAGACAGTGCTTTAAATGTGCTGTTTTTGGAGAAGGTGAAAGAAGGCATCTGTGAATGATATCATGACAATGAGGAAACCAAATGAAAAACAAATAGAGTTTATACAGAGACTCTCCTCTAAACCAACCACTAGCTATTTAAAGCTTAATAAGGGCCTTTATTTTAGCTGTTATGAGACAACAATTACACTTATCTGACAGAACTGTTATGAACACATTTATTATAATACTAGTCAGTGAAAAGCAAATTTTTCCCTCCATGCCCCAAGTCTTTCCTGGCATTTGCTTTAGGGTAACAGGACCGTCTTTGATTATTTGCACTAGGATGGACTCATTCAACTGAAATTTGCATTGTGAGTTGCGGGAAAGTAAAGCTTTTTGGTTAAGCTGGCTTTGTTCACAGTCCCAAACTATTTTCACTCCTGCTAATTCTCACAACAGGTATGAAAGGAGGAGCAGAATAAAGATGGGAAAAGTGACAGGGAACCTGCTGAGCTGTACGTGTGTGAAGATGCTTGCCCTGGAATTGAGAGGTTTTGTTTCTAAAGTGCAAGTTAAAAACATCTCAGCCAAGTTTACTTTCCACAAGCGACCGTCGTGAGGTCGCATGTGAGGGCCGGGAAAGAAGGAAATGAGGTGGAGTGCTGGTCAGGGGCACATGAGGGGGATCAACACCAACCCCTAAGGATGAGGCAGTTGCACAGCTAGGAAGGAGGCCAGCAGCTCTCCATCCCTTGTGGTTTTCCTTGCAGGTCAGTTCCAAGGAACCTGCATGTTCACTGCGGTCTGTTCACTCCCACACGCCCCGCCTCTATATCATATTGTGCTCGGGTCTGCTCAGTTCTAGTCGTGGCCAGGCAGGCAGGCAGGCGGACGGACATCCCTTAACAGGCAGCATCAGCGGCACTAGGGCTGCTAGCCTGTAATTAGCTCGGACAGCTCAGGCTTGGAGAGAGCCAGCCGGGCTATATCATAATGAGCTCAGCTGGGATTAGGAGGACAGGGCAGGGGGGTGAGCAGAGGGGAAAGCAATGAAGGGGGTGGTGGTGGGGAAGTACTAGAATTCTGGCCTCAGCCTACTGCAGCATCACAGAAGGCCGGAGGGAGACAACTGGGAAGACAAGTAGGAAGAGGGTAAGGGGAGGTTACAGAGGCACGAGATAGAGAAGGGAAGAGGTGAGCAGAGGTGAAGGCTAGGGAAGACTGGAGAGAGGTAGACCATGGCTTTAGGCCAAGCTTTGTGTAGCACTGCAGAGGGTCAGTGTTAGTGGTACGGTTACAGGGGGCTTCTCTAGATCAAACAAGACAATGGCTACACTACATCCAGAGACAGACTAAAGACAAAAGAAGGAGCAAAGAGAAGAAGTAACAAAGAAGTAACATGAAATGAAAAGCATCTCTCAAGTAACTTCAAGCTGGGAGTGTCAGTACTGTTGCTAAACTCTAGGTGCACATGTGAGCTAACAAGTCTACTGCAACTTAAAGATTGGAAGTTTTCAGGCAGGGAATTTTTAATGCAGGCAACTTACTTTTCAATAGAGAGTTTTCTGGTGAGGTTTTTCAAGTAGGCCAGCTCATTCCATACAGCATCACTGTCCTCTTGCCGCAGCTGCCACGGCGCTGCACGCTGTATCCTTCCACCTGGCCTAGACACACAACAAAAGAAGACCAAAGTGTAGATGCATAGACAAGCGAAACTGAAAAACACAGGCTCACTTGGCACACATACGGACATAAGGAAAGTAAACCTACTAACAAGGGAAAATTGTTGGTACTATACATCAACTTGCTGCCTCTGGCCAATTCACTCTGGGTAACAAGGCCCCTTAGTGTTGCTGTGTTTTTATTATTCAGCCATCTTTAGCAGTATTCAAATGAGCAGCCTTGACTTTGACATTTCAGTGGCAAATCATGTACCGACGTATGCATGTTTGTTAAAGCCCAGGGCACTGCCCGTGTGGCAGGGCAGTGGAGCATTCCCTGTGTGCCATGCAAATGTAAATAATGGCAAAAACACACTCGCAAACGAGGTCATTCAAATGTCTACACCTCACTTATGAATACTTAATGACACTTTGTGCTCAGTAGCTGCCGCCTCCATTGAACTTCCCATTTCAAATCACACACACACACACACACACACACACACACACACACACACACACACACACACACACACACACACACACACACACACACACACACACCATCGCCACTGCCCCCAACTGCATCCCTGCACACATCCAACTCATCAATCAGCCAGAGCCCAACACATTCAATTCCAATTAGCCTTTCATTTGCAAACTAAAACAGGTTTTAGTGAGAAATCCACAGATTGCAAAAGAAGCAGATGAGAAGAGAATACCGTTTTTGTCACGCACACAGACACACCGACTTCTCATTTTCACTCGATCAATGTGGCAGGGGTGTGGAAATGGATTGTGAGGGTCGCTGTTGCGGAGGGGTCCTTTTCCCATGGTCATTATTGGCTATCTAGATGCCGCCGTGCTATGCTAATACTAGTTAAACCCTGGTGACTGGGAGTTAGAAGCTACTGAGGAATGGCAAATGTTTTCATTTAATACTGCTAATGCCCCCGTGAGCAATTTGAAGCCCTTGAACTTCTTTAGAGTGTAGTTGTGTGGCCGTACATGCGTGCTATGGGAGTATTGTGTTAGTTTCCCAGAGTCTAAAGCTATTTAATACATAACCTTACTGTACTCTATAGGCACAGAGACTGACATTTCTCTGAAAGCACACAATGAATGAAGCCAAACCTACATTAAAAGTGCCTGGAGTAAGTACAAGATCTTTTACCCACAGCTGTTTCAATTCTCCCTGTGCAATTTCCGGTTTGCAGTGTATCATCTGCATTACTTAAGAAATGTGCAAGAAGCTTTATTAAGTCATGGTAAAGCTTTATACATTTTAATTTGTTTACAGTGGGCCTAAAAGCTGTTGAACATGGAGCCATGAGAGAGCCATCTTCTTCAGGCCTCAGTGCATCCTCCCTTATGGTATCCTTGTTTCCATTATTAAGCAGGAGGAAACAGAGAGAACTTTTCCACGCTGCTGCGGCTAATTGCTCTGAATCAGGGGGAATCTGTTTATGGGCGCAACTTTGATCAGAGTACGGATGCTTTAATAACCTTTAATTTTATTTGCTCACCCCCATCATCCCCAGTCTGATTAAAAAACGTTTTCCCTTCTCTAATATAAATAAGAAGTTGGGTTTTTCTCTCTCTCTTCTTCACACCATTTTGGGAAAATATGGTGGTGCAGTAATGGTGAATGGCAGGGTGATTTCACTGGGACTGGCCAACTGCACATTGCCTGCATACCGATCAGCCGATGGACTGTTCTTCTGATTTGCGATTGGTTGGCAGTTCTATTCTGGGCGGGACTGGCTAACAGACACATTGCTGACATCTTTTGGCAGCTGATTGCACACAAACCAATCATCTAATCAATAATTTGCTGGGCAATGCTGGAGACTGACAAAAGAAAAACTTTTGAACATAACTGGAATTTTGATAAAGATCATACCACATTTTCAGGGAAAAATTGAAACATTCTGGTAATTCCAGTGAGTTTACAAATTTTTCTTGCCTATGTAGTTTTGTCATAGATAGCTATGGGACATTCCTTTATTCTTGCTTCATCAGTAAAGCAGCTAAATAGTCTAGAGCTGATTTAATGTGTGGCATTTGTATTAGGATGCCGTTTTTGGTGGACATAAAACATGTGGACGACGCCCTTGAAGTAAATGAAATATGCCATTAGGCTGGAACTTTATTAGATATACATTGGAGAGATAGCAAAAACATTAGTTGTTGCTACATCGACACTTTGGTATATCTTTAAAAAAAAACTACGAGTACAGGATTCCTTTCTATACTAAAGAAAACCCTTCACAGCATTCAGCCACATGAGAAACACTCTAAAGCAGGTGAGCATATTCTTGAAAAATTTAACATTAAGAGAAAACTTCACAAGAGCAAATACAAAGGGTTCACCACAAGGTGCAAAACACTCATCAGCCCCAAGGATAAAATGCTAGAATAGGAATAGACTTTGCTAAAGAATATCTGAAACACGCTGGATCACTACTCAACACAGCACTTTTGAAAGTACCTTTACCAGAGGGTCATTTTGAAAAACGAAATATAATAAAAAAATTGTGACACTGTCTAAACATTTCTAAACCTGACGGACGCGGCAAATAAGTAAATGCATTCGTACAGGCAGGTGAAGAGAGACGCACTTACCCATTTATCGTTTGGTCAGGAACACAAAGGGGATCAAACTGACCCCCCTGCATCTACAACAACGCAGCATGGAAGCTGTTGGGACATCCCTAACAAGCTCGAAATGCAATGAGAGTCAACGTCTATCCCCGCTGACTTGTTAGGCCCCTGATTTCCTAGCACTAATGGGAGTATTTAAGTCATTTTCTATTGTCTCTCATTCAGGCGGGCATTACCCCAGTGGGCTTAACAGCTATTTAAGGATGTGGCCTAATGCCAAATGAATGCCAAGATCATAACATTGAGTGACTGGTTGGTGCCAAGGAAGACTGAAAAGGGCAAAGCTGCCTATTGCATCAATTTCATGTCAAATCACTCAAGAAACACAGATACACTGACACTGATAGACTGAAATCTAACATTAGGCTTTCTATACTGAACTAAATCCCTGTTTGTATTATTAAAGGAACATGCATGCTTTCTTTTAACAAAAATCAATGTTACCATTCAGAGTGTTTCATTCGTAACAGCGAAACGTTGCCGAGGCTCTCTCTACATGGCCGTCTTTGTTCCCACTGTCTCAGACACATGCTGCTGAGCCGCGCTGAGCTAACATGAGCCGAGTCGAGCCTAGGGCTGAACACGCTCTCGCACTCACTCCACTTTCACACGGGCTCGCATTGCACTGCTGTTTTCTTTAATTAACCCAGAGAGAAAACAGCTGACGGGGTCAACACCTCGCTCCCGCACGGCCACCACATATACGCACCTTTAGCTACTCTCTGAGCGGTCTTAATGACGCTGGTGGAGAAAAGAAATAGACAGCAAAGTGGGAAACGACTAGTGGAGACAACACAAAGAAAAGACCCGTATGTTAATGACATTTTCCAGCACATTTTCCACTTTGTGTAAAAAATCCCGTGGTTTTTGCTGAAGATAGCAGCTCAAAACAGGAAATGGCTCTCATCCCTCCTCCCTCTTGCAGCCTTCCTCCACAGGCCTTCTCAAACACCTTGCACCCCCAGGACCAGACACCTCCAGCCTCTGGCTCTCACATCTTAATGAACGCTGAGGGAGAAGAGACGAAGAGCACATACACTTGGCACAAAACGGGCCAATTTGACTGGGCTTAAAACCTCTGAGCTTTTCAAAGATGAAAAAAGCGGAATTTCTCCCACTCTCCCAAATCCAGAACTCAGGTCTTGTCAGACAACATGTGGAGCGCAATGGGGCCCTAAGACTATTTGTGAGTGGTTTCAGGGGGTTGTAGTGTTTCACAGGGCTTTTAACATAAGGCAAGGCGAGTTATATGCTTTGAAGTGTCTCTCACTCACTGCTGCGTAGTGAAACTGGAGGTTATCCCAGTTGCTTTGTGTATGCACAGGTTTTATTTTATGAAGATGTGGGTTCTGTATATTTTGATCTTTCACCATTCATTTGCAGTCATAATTTCCTGTGAGATAAGAGTTTATTATGAAATGTTAGACAGTAAAGTGTGTACTCACATGCCATTTGATTTCTCCATCTCTTTCAGCTGATCTCTGACTGCCTTGTAGTTGGTCTGAATCAAACGCAGGCGTTCACGACGTTTATCGTGAGCTCTCCTCAGCTCTTCATTTTCCTCCATCTGTAAAGCACAATGGCAACATTCCGTCCTGAGTTGGGTAACTCAAATCAAAGTTAACAGAAGAAGGGAATTTGCCGCAATTGCACTGATACAGCCCATACTGGGCATGAAATATAAGAAACCAACATATTTAAGCTGCTTTGCAGCTGAAACATCTCGGCCTAACAGAAAGCAGCCGGTCAAGATTCATTCCACTTTCCTTGTTTCTCCCAAACAAATGCTTCCACTCCTTCTGGTCAACTGAGGCATCATTAAAATGAGGCGTTTACATGACAAGTCGCTGGTGCCACTGTACACTAAACAGGCCTGCACACTCACGCACGCTCACGCTAACCAGCAAAGAAACAAACTCACTGGAGTTACCAACTGATGACAACCGTGTGTTGTGATATGGGGTTGTAGTGGTGGGTTTGTTGCTGTTGACAGCTATTAAAACAGAACGAGATTGGGCTCCTGCTTTAAAGAAGGAGTTAAGAGAAGACAACATATAGATTTTTCTTGTCAGGGGCATCCCTCCTCCCTCATCACATTGACCTTAACAGGGAGGGCAATGGAAAAAATTCTTTCAACAGGCAGGACAAACAGAGGTGGAAAGAGGGTAAGGAAAAAGAGACAGAGAGCTCACGGAAGTAGAGAAAAGAGAAAGAGAACTGAGAAATTAGTACGAGAGGGAAAAGAGAGAGAGAGAGAGAGAGAGAGAGAGAGAGAGAGAGAGAGAGAGGGGGGAGGAAAAGGAAAAGTGAAAGGAAGGGTGCAGGACAGGTTTCTGCTTGAGTGGCCAAGGCTAGGGAGAGTTGTCGAGTGCTTTCTGAAGGGAAGGAGCTTGTTTACTGCTGATATGACACGGCTACCCTGCAGAGAGGGAAATGCGAGCCCTCGGCCCTGTTATTATTAACAAGGACAAAGAGAACAGAGAGAGAGCGCACACAAATATGCGCTGGACACACAATGTGTGTGCACACACAATGTGTGTGCACACACGCGCACTGCACATCCACACTGCCGATGTGACAAGTATGGATTTTCCCTAGTGCGGATTATTCACTGAGGACATCTGCAAGACATCGTCAGCCCTTTCGAGCAGCCCCCGACCTCTCAAAAACAGGGCTTTAATGAAAGGGGCCAGACCAGAGCAGTGTTAACTGGTGGAACTAGAGGCTGAGGGGGGACACAGAGGAGTTGTGGCTGACTGATGGAGGGGCGGCGGGGGGGTGGGATGGTGCAAGTGGCAGGGCATTAGCCACATCATGGCTTCCCAGGCTCCTTATAGAGCTTCCCCCTGGGCAGACCAGCTCTGGTCATCAGGCCACAGACCCTTGCCCACCGATCAATACAGCCCCACTCAGTCAGTGAACACATGTGTGGACGTTCTCAAGCTGAAAAATAATTACACAGCAACAGCTACTTTTTACTTCAAAGTGTGAAGTAGAAAAAAAGGAGGGCGTTATTAAGAGAATTGTTTGTTTGTTCGCAGCTAAGGTCAACATGTCAATGGTATGGCTGCCGTACCCAATTTGAAAAGCATTCTGTTGGAAAGGACTGGAAAACTGCACAGCAGCGAACTGAACCAAGCAAAGTACTGCACAGTAAGAGGCTGAAGGTAAGGTCTCAAGTGCAACTGATAGAGGGCATTTTGCTTATTTCCAGAAACAAGCAAAGGACAAAAACCACTAAATCATGCCTTGAACAAATGCCCTCATTAATGTAGTCACGTTTTTCTGTGCATACCTTTGCTAAATGCCCCTCAAACAGCAGACAAGTAAATGGCACCATTAACTAAGACAGTCATGCGTGTTGTCTGAATCTATGTTGAGCATTACTGTCGAGGTGTCTGCCAGTGATGTAATTCAGACACTTCAGATCTGACAAGGAAATGGTGCCTAATGCGTTCCTGGGATTGTGTTCAAAGGGAGATGACCTTTGGATAATCACTCACTCGTTGGTCAGCTGCGAAGATAGAGAGATTTGTTTTTTAAAGGCAGTGAGCTTTAGGGGAAAGTGCAACACGGGGGTGAAAATTAACTTTTTTTCTTTTGCTTGCAGCCAGTTGGAGACACTGAAAACAACACGAGGACGAAGAATAGTCTGAGAAGAACATCACAGAGCACGTGAAGGTTAAAAGACCAATAAAGCTGATTCGTTTAAGGATAAAAAAAAAGAAAGAAAAATGGCTGCATCCGCTTTCACCAGAGCGGCTTCTCTCCTGCTGCTTCACTGCCTACGCACACTCTGCTTGTGTGTGCGCCCATGTACGTATGTATGTGTGAAAGACACCGTAAGAGAAGGTCACGGAGGAGGCAGTGGCAGCAGTACTGCAATTGAACCACTGTTACTCTCTTGCAGACCTCTATATAAACCAGTAGCTGATAGCAGCAATCATATCTAAGCTAGTGGCCACAGCAACAAGCAGCTCCTTCAAACTGATACTAACAGATGTCACCAAAATATAGCAACAACAAATGTGCTTTTTGAAGCAAACCACTTCTTCGGGTAGTTCAATGTCACTTTGAGAAACACTGTCATGCAGGGATACACAGACAAAAGATGCAAAAAAAGACGAATAAAATAAAGTTCGACCATAAGGAATCAGAGTGAGAACTGTACTCTAAACTTGGGGATAAATAAACTGTTCTAAGAGGGGTGGAAAAGATTAAGACATTATATTTATTTGTATACATTGGCAAGTAATTACCTTCAATTGCAGCAGCTCCTCGAGGTCTCGAATCCTCTCTTCTGCCTCTTTTCTCCTCTCACTTCCGAACCCGGCGCTGCCGGCTGGAGACAGGGACCTGGACCGCTGCACTGGTGCACCCTGGGAAGGGTAAGCAAAGAAGCACTGGGGTGGGAGCTTGAACAGACTTCACTTACACAGACAGGCACAAACACATGCAGCAATTAACATCTGTAGAAACACTGAGTGAATGCCAATAATGGAATTATCTATGTTCACTCCACTCCCCTCTCACCTTGAGTAAAACATGAGCATTGTCTTTCTTGGTACACACATATGCAGACAAAAACAAACACGCTGCCAGAGGAATAAAGCAAGCTCGAGCAGCAGTCCACAGAAGCTGAAGGGAGGAGGTTCACTCTTGTGTGTGTGTGTGTGTGTGTGTGTGTGTGTGTTTGGAAGCAGGAGTTGCAAGCTGAGAGCAGCAAAGGTTTCTCCCTGCGACTGGCTAATGAGTATGTTCATTTCCATTTACATTGTTTCTTTGACAATAATGATGTCCCATTAGGGGAGACTAAAGGGGCTATAGATTCCAGAATGTGCTGGGCTTCATTACAAGAGGTGGTCAGGGAGGCCGCTCTAATTGCTCTGCTAGGGGCCTCCAGGTTACACTTGATAGGACAACTGGAAGAGCCGCCGATTAGGAGGGGGGGTGCAGTTTGCTTGCCAGCCTCTTCTGTAGAAATAAATAAAGAAATGGAGAATTGCTGGGGCTGCGCTGTAGAAAAGCGGTGGGAACAATATGCTAGTGGAATATGAATATGAAAGGATAGGAGGCCCTCCTGTAGCGCCGGGCAGGGCTGACCAGATGGCAGGCTAAAATATGCAATGCGACTAAATGCACAACAGTCCTTGGGTAGAGAAAGATGAGCAGTACAGGAGGAGGAGGTGGTGCTAAAGTGGTGAGGTTAATGAGAGGATAGCAGATCAGTTAAGCCTAACCCCCCACCATCCAAAAAATATGTATTTTGATTGCTGTTGACAAGCTCTCTTGCCTATTAAAGTCATTAAGATTTCAGCCTTTTCTGATATTGCAACACCTGTTGTTACGGCTGAAACAAGAAAATATCTCATGCCCTAGTGTCCTAAGCAAAATCATACACTAATCAAGCACTGGGGGAACCAAACACATCTTGGTGCTTGACCGGTGGGGATTTATGCTTCAGTGGGAAACTGCAAACTCCCGCTGAAACCCACACCCTCCTGGTGTAACCTCCTTAGAATTGTAACTACAAGTCATCTTGACGCAGCGCGCAGCTACTGTGATTGGCCTGTTCCGTACCATTGATTCCTCCTGTGCATTCCTGACTACTTTATCGCAGCAGTTTTTGAATATATCAGCAAGAGATCAACAATCGTCTCAGTCTGAGGAATAATAAACATAGCATCAATATAAGGACTCAAAAATGTCAGCAAATTCCAGGAGGGACATGGTACATTCTGACGGCTGTTTTTAAAAAGTCCTGACATTTTATTTGTTTCAAACATAAATGCAGGCAACAACGTCAGTCATTTACGTAGGATATGTCAAAGATTCCCTGCAGAAGCCAAATCACACCTTACTCTGTCAGCACAACAAATAGCGCAACTTGTACATGTGCTCACAAAGCAGCTTGGCAAACTTTAAAATAACATTGCCTGAAAACTCTCCACTCTCAAAAGTGAGTGAAAAAAATATTTTTGCATGATAATTCATAACACATGATTGAATGTTGTTACATGGCAACATGGAATACATGAAAACAATGGACTCTTCTTTCTTTGCATTGCTCCTCATGAATCCCTTGTGTATGGGTCTGCAACTCAAATCATTCACATGAGGGCGAACTTCACCTATTTAGAAGGACACTAACAGACAGCAGATATTGTTCAGTGAATAGCAACTGCTGCAAAATGCTAATTGACATGTTTAAAAGAAAGTGATTAGACATTAAGACTTTTTTTATTGTAACTTAAAAAACGCATTTGTCACTTAATTAGTTACTGTATAACACATTTCCTTTAGTTTTAACATCACAGAATGTGTATTTAAAACAGAACATCTGCTTGTGACATTAATATATACACGATGTACGTGTGCTGGGAAATGTGCTCTGAGGCTACAGTTGACTCCAGTGACCTGGCGGCCAGGTTTTGCTAACATGCCTGCATGGGTGCCAACCATGTGTTCTAACTCAGCCTTAATGACTCTATGCAACTAATTAGCAGATTGATCTGCATATTCCTGATGAGTGGCAGGCCAACTGGCTTAGTCTGTCTGTACAAGGGGGAAACACAGATTCCAAAAGGGGAATCCAAACCAACTCAAAGTCCTAAACCTAAAAGTAAAGATGAGCAATTATAAAGTGCATGACATACTGCAGACAAACTCTAAACTGGGTTTCAGGTAGAAATATAAATTGTGAATGATATTTACTACTTAACCTGATCACAGTAATTATTAATGAAGGTGAGAACCACGTGAGACAAACTGCTGCGTGTTTGTCTAAAGTCCACGGTAAATTAATAAAATGGTGACACTGACTAATGACTGACATTTTGGTGCAGATGTTCTCTCTGGTCCAGTTGGACGCCTGACTGCTGCTGGACCCGAAGACGCATGAATGCCCTTTATTTGTGTGGGAAGCTCTGTGTTGCGGCATTGATGTTAATGTTCCACAAGACAGGCCTGAAGGATAAAAAGCAGAGAACACGAGACACAGAAGGCTGTCCTCGACATTTACCTCAGTTCGGCAGCTGTCTGGTGGTCATGGCCTGACCTGTGTATAACACCCTGTAATGGCTTTGTAAACATGAGAGTGCAACGCAGAAGGAGGGACAGAGGGCACATAGTAGGAAGGAAATGAGGGAAAAGGTCTGTAACTTAAAAACCGGATTTACTGAGGAATCAGCAGAGGAAAGAATCATTTCACTGAGTGCCCGCCTCCCTTCACCTCTCCTCCACTTTCTATCTGACAGAGACACTGAGTCACTGTCATCAATGGGTTTCTTTATGATTGCACTAGCCTGTTATGAGTGCATCTGGAGAGTAATTAAATGTGTTCACGTTCCCTGATGACTATACATACAAATGAGCACTGTTACTAAGCAAACTTTAAAAACAAATGCTCAAGTTTGAGCTCAAACTTGAAGTAAATCATGCTGAAAAATGGTCCACTCTGTATAATGTTAGCAATTCACAGTGTTGTTTCTAATAAAAACTCTAAACAGTTTGGAACTTGAAAATACAATTTTTCATGAGGTCTTTCAAATCTAATTTTCCACATCAAAGTAAACTTTCTTCACTCAAATCATGTGACACACACACACACACACACACACACACACACACACACACACACACACACACACACACACACACACACACACACACACACCAAGTCTCTCAAGTTCCTTGAGACATAGTTTTTTTGTTTGTTTGTTTTTTAATGGCTAACATCATTATAACACTTACTGCATGCACCCAACACAGTCGGACATGCACCACTCTGCACTGTTTATAGACGTAGCCAATAATCCCACTTCACTGTGGGCATTGAGTAAAATAGCAGAAATCTGATTCCAAGGGGGAAACAGTGTGCTGAACAGAAGACTCGTCTCATCAGCTGCTGACCTTCCAGTTTGTTATTCCAGTTTAAATGGAGTGGTATGAATCGTAATGAGGCATAAAAAGTTTATAGTTTTTTTGGACCATCATCGTGCTTCTAGAAATTATTCAAGATTTACAGTAAGGCTGGACATGTTTTATGAAGTTTACATGTTTTAAAGTAATAACCGGAGTTCTTATAGCTACTAGCTGAGAGACGTGAACGTGCCACTGTGCTATGTGAAAGAATGCCACTTTAAAGATGCCACTTTGTAGTCGCCACTCAGAAAATAAAACGCATCAATCTTAAATTTCATTCAGTTAAATAATAACTTTATTTCATTTAAAGGAGTTAGTTCAATTTAAAGCTCTCCATCTTTCATCTGACATCTGTTTCTGTAAATGTTGGCGCGGCAGCTCTAATATGATCATGTGCCTGCATTAAAATCTCATTTGTAAACGTATGTATAACACACAGTAAATGTGTGGTCAGAGGCAGTGACAGGCAGGATTGCATTTATAATAAATGAAAAGCCAAGCTGACTTTTACTGAAACTGATGACAAATGCCCCGATTTCCATTCAGTAGATCTCATTATGATTCACGTTATTAGTCAGTATAATAGAATATCAAAAAAAAAGTATTTACACACTGATTTTGGATATCAGCAGCAGGATCAACATTGGCGCATGTTTTTGATAATGAATTATAGGTGGATAGTACAACAATTATGTGTTTGTGAGTTGTGTGCCCTAAGGCAAGCATAAAGGAAGCTCATCAAATGTCAATACTATTTATTTATTTTGCACGGTATAATTACATTACACAAATAGACTGCCAGAACAGAAGCGCTTCGGTTTAAGATACAATGAGGACAGCGGCTTAAATCAAACAACGTGTCTTCGGGCCAGCTTTAGAGTGAGTGAGGCCATCTAGAAACATGTCCTGCCAAACTTATGAGTTGAATACTGAGAAGATCAAAAGCTTCTTTCTTGTTCATAATGTACTGCTGAAGCGGTAAATTAGCCAGTGCCTGAGCCCAAGGCATGCGTGAAACCAGCAGCACACGCCGGCTTGGTCACAGTAGGAGGGGCATCTGTGTGTGTGTGTTGGGAAGCTCAGGACAAAGGTTGGCAGGGGCTGGGTCTGATAAATCATATGATTCTAGAAAGACAGTTTCCTTTATATCCCTTCTCTGTGGCTTTGATCTAATCTGAACAAAACAGTAATGGATAAGTGAGGGTATGTTAGCTGCTCATCCACGTGTTGGCTTTGACATAATTACCAGAAGCATGTTCTGACCTACCTGTTGTCTTCTAATGGAGCTGGCAGATCTCTGATGGAAAGTACTACCCTCTGGCCTGGGACATGAACCTCGAGTAGAGGCCTGGTCAGGGCTAGACTTCTGGGCTACCGCATCAACCTGCTCTGACGCCAGCGCCTGTGAGAAAAGAGATGGCGCATATGTTGGTGCTTGAAAGGCTGAAAAGAGACGACTAAGATAGGCTGATGGAAAACAGAGCCTTGGTTTGGTGACAGCTGTTATTTTGTCATGCTTATGTCCGGAAATTTAAAAATATTATCCATGTTATTCCTCAAAGTTGAGTATTTCAGCCGTAACAAACACACCCACTTAACCATATTTGCTTGTCAATGCAAATATCTAATCAGCCCATTACATGGTAGCAGCTCAATTCAATCAGGCATGTAGACGTACTCAAGACAACATGCTGAAGTTCTAACCGAACATCAGAATGAAGAAGAAAGGTGATATAAGTGACTTTGAATGTCACAAGGTGGCAGACATGCTAGTTTGAGTATTTCAGAATCTGATGATCTATGGGGATTTGGCTGCTCAACCATCTCTAGGGCTTAGAGAAAACCGTCCAAAAATGAGAACATATCCACTACGCAGGAGTTATCTGGGCAAAAACACTAGAGAAGAACAGAAAGACTACTTCAAGTTTATAAGAAGGCAAATTAATTAACCACCTTATCGATTGGATTACAACCAAGGTATACAGAAGAGCAGCTCTGAATGTACAACATGACAAACCTTGAAGGAAATGGGATACCACACTGGGTCCAACTTGTGTCAGCTGAGAACAGAAAACTCAGATTACCACTCGCACGGGCTCCGCAAAACTGTCAATAGAAGATTGGAAAAACATTGTCTGGTCTGATGGGTCTTGATTTCTACTGTGACACTGGGATGGTAGGGCCAGACCTCCGCATAAGTAACATCAAAGCATCGATCCATCCTGCCTTGTATCAATGTTTCAGGCTAGTAGTGGGATGTGGTGGAACGGGAGATTCACATCAAAGATGTGCAGCAACTGTGTGATGCTCCCATGTCAATATGGACCAAAGTTTCAGACAAATATCAAAATATCAGCACCTTATACAATTAATGCCATAAAGAATTAAGGCAGTTCTGAAGGATAAAGAGGATCTAACACATACTAGCAAGGTGTACTTAATAAAATGGATATGTTCTCTTTAAATTAACAGCAAGCTATTAATGAACCAATATCAGGCTAATGTATTTTTTTATTGCTTAATTCAGTTTAAAGTTTGCTTAAGCTTAACCAAAGCAGAATACAGTCTGCCTTTAATTCTTTCCACTGTAAAAAACACTTTTTTAAAATAATGTTTTAAATCTTTAATCTTCTTTGTGTACTTGCAGCAGTCATGTACTGCATTGCGTTACAAATGTGATAACAGTTTGTCCACCATGTAGTTAAAAAGAATGGCAACTTTAGCTCACTGCAGTCAACACCCAGATATCTCATCTAGTCAAGAGATAATTAACCAGCAGCTCCACTATTTCGGAAAAAAGTGTATAATGAGACACTTTGGGACAAAATACTAACACAATCAAGACTAACCAGAGGGGGTTTCTGTATGTACAGGGCAACAACTGTCACCTTCAAACTGCCCATGTCACTCAAACTTTAATCTCTACGCTTAAGCTACTGTTGTGTTGTTATGCTGAGTGTGCGTTTTTGTGCAAAGATGTTATAGCTTTAAGGACAGCATGACTTTTAATCCACTGCCAAAAGGCCACGTGCTGTATAGGCAGTTTTTATCAAGTCAGACAAGCCCTTTTATAGTTCAAAAACTCATCCACATACCTCTTGACTGTATCACCTGCACATATTCACGCCTTTTCTTAAATCGCTAATAAGACAAAGTGTGAAACTAAAGAGAAAAGAAAAGCTTCACCTGCTGCTATCAACAACACTTTGACTCAACACATCAAATTGAAGCTCTTTGACAAACAAAGGCCTTCACCACCGTGTTGTACTGGGAGGCCAAGTTGCGAAGAAAACCACACAGGATGTCATCACCTTTTTTCCAACAAGTCCTGATTGCATTATCAGAAACCTGGCATCTGGGCGTGACCTTGTTAACTGCCAGGGTAATCAACTTTAACCAAAGGGGAGGAGAGGGGATGATAAATTATTAGTGAGGAAGATTTTGTTCATGTTTTATTAAATTGGCCTGTCAAAGGGGGTTGGTCAAATTATCTGGGGCCTCGTTTATTGGAGGCCGGCCATATTGGCGCATCTGTTACAATTATTTATAATTTCCAGGCAGGCAGGAGGATGGAGTGCGTTTTTCGGCATCAGCCACATAAAGCAATTTAGAAATTAACTGATGCGGGAGCGTCTGACTTTTCTTCCTCGCGAATTCTCTCTCGTCGCCCTCCTGATTTTCATCCAGCGGAAAACAGGAAAGCCGGGAAGCCGTTAAAAGAGCAACAATATATATAAACGGAAAAAAAAAGACAAACAGATTACACGTAGCTTAGAGTAAACCAAGAGACGGCACGGGAGCATGAGATTGACAGAGGAGAAGAGAGCATGCAGGTGTGGTGAAAAAAATAAATAAAAAGAGCAAGAGATTGGGAGGAGGCTGAGGGAGGGAGGGGAGGAGGAAAAAAAGAGAGAGAAAAGCCGGTCTTGGTAATTACTGAACACGATTAGGTTCTTGGGGGAACTTGTCTGGCACTGGCGGCCCTCACATGTGAGGATGCGGCAGGCAGGACCATATGGAGCGAGGCTTGTGATTGTGCTCCCTGAAGCTCGTGACCCGTCTGCTGCCGAGCCCTTGAGCTGAATGTGAAATGAGACTTGCCAGGCCTAATGTTCTACACATGCACCATTTATGCCACAAAACAAATCTGATCACTGTTAATTATGGAGTAGCTATAATCAGGAGGGGCTCCCCACCCACACGCACACACCCAAAGCCACTCACTGCATGGATACACAAACGCATGCTCACACAATCGCATTCGAATAGAATGAATGGAACGACAGCATATGTGAAAGTGATTGGATAGGCCTGAGAAGTGAGGACTTTAAGCAGTGCACTCTCAGGCCTGGTGCACTTTGTATTCAAGATGGTGAGTCTTCAAAGAGCATGTGTCTTTGTGCATAGATGGATGAGTGTGTGTTTTAACTGGCAGCGCAGTGGAGGGGGACTTAATAGAAGGACGGCACACAGTGAGTAGGAAGTAGGTGCGTGTATGTTTTCGGAGTGTGTACCCAGCCCTGAGTCCTCCCACACAGTCTGTTTGACCCGGGTGTATGTGCTAGAACGAGTGAGTGTATGTCTCTGCAGCGGCACATGGCTGTGCTTCATTAATGAGGCGAGCTGTGCTACACAGAGTTTCTCATCTAATGAGAGCAGTTGAGCTTGTAAAACACACCACTGGCATCTATGTCATTAGTATGTCTCTGGCCCTGGACGTGGGCCAGCTCCAAACACTCACCCACCCACTCACACGCACACACACACACATGTTGACAACAATATTTACTACTAATACACACCCAAAACTCAAACTCATGTAGGTAATACTATTTAGTGATAATACAATCAGCACACATAACATTAGTCACTGACAAAAAAATGCATTTTAAGCATTAATGGAATTCAAATGAAAAAAGAAACGTGTGAATACAGCCACGTGTTTACAATAAAGATTAATATACTTTAAAGTAGGTCCTGCGAGTTTAGTTAAAGGAAGGGCATTCGTGTTAATGGCTCAGTCACACTAGAGCAAAAATAGGACAGAGACTCCTTGCGCCTAGGAAAAAACCGGTGGTTGCTCGGTGAAAGCAGTGAATTGTTTTTGCTGTCTTAGACTGATTGAAAGTTGTTGCGTTGACCAACTGGTTGCCCATAAGCTGAGGCTGTTCTAAGTAGTTAAAGTAAAGTAATAAAGTAGACATATATTCACAGATTTAATCCCAATTAATCACTATTTTGTCACAGATTGCATATAATTGCCCACTTGACTCCGTTTAGCAGGCTGATTCTGTCTCATTGTCTCTTGCACCAAAATCGCTTTGAAGACTCCAACTGACTGCAAGTGGTGATAGACCTAGTGTCTGCCTCGAAGCAACCATTTCGAAGGCAACAAGATTGCAAGTTCATTGCACATGGTTGCAATAACTTTGGTTGCAATAACTTTGGTTGCAATATGGTCTCCAGTCACCGTTTTCCTCATTGTGACTGTAGCATGAATGAAAACAAGGCCTGTGCCTTCAATCACATTTTCACAAAGTACAATGATGAACATTCAAAGCTAAATTCATATATGAACTTATTTCCTCTCTCCTTATTTTAATTGAACTTAATTTCATGCTTATTAGGATTAGCAATATCGTAGCAATTTGGTACTACCGTGATACCTTCCCCACAATAGCAATGCTATCATTATACAGTAGTTTTGATACTCACTTACACATTTCTTTATTGCGTTCATTTTAAAATGCAATGTAAAGCTAGAAGATCAGGACGTCATGCCATCTACAGCCTGACATGGAGATGTTTGCACCACTTTATAAACCTGCTTTTTGATTTGCTTTACCCTGCTGTCAGCCATTTTTCACATCACCACAATACCTTTAGTTCAGTTTACCATCTTTCATTTGGGAAATGCAATATATTGTCAATATTTAATTGACTTAAATATTGACAATATATTGCAAAACACTTCTTATGTGGTGCAACATAGTACTAACATTTGGCATTCCTTAATCCTTGTGTTATTTTACAGAGAACTACAAAATCTAAGAAATTAAAAATCCAAGGTCTGCAAAGTGCTTAAAAATACAGAAATAAAAATTACAATACTGAGACAAGCTGGACAACATACTAAACTCATTCTCATGCCTTTTTGAGTGTCTATTCAACTTCTAGCTGAAAGCTGATTTCATATTTCTTCGTGGCATTATGTTTTCACCCTTTTCAGCCGATGACTGCCATTAATGATGATGATGATCAAAAGAAATGCCTCACCAAAGCCAAAGGTGACCTGACAAAAACGGTGGGTGTATAAATTTATGCACGTGTGAGCGTCTCACTAGCACTTTAATTACACATCTAAAAGCGTTTAAATTAGCCAACATTAATAAAAACCCAGGAGCAGATGTTAAAAAATGATCTCAGCAAGATAAGGGAGATGCAACGTGTGGGGTTCATTCAGTATATTAAAAAAAAACAGGGGGGGGAAGGCTCGGTCATGTCTCTAAATGTTATTTCTGTGCTTCAGGCTTAGTATGAGACCTTACTGCATTTCATATATCATTATAATAAAGCGGCATTCAAATGTCTATAGACATAGTTTAAAGAAAAAACACAGGTGTTATGTTAACATTATTGTTGTCCTATTGAGATAATGAGACAAACCAAAGCAAACAAAAAGAAAAAAAAACACAAACCTTGTATAAATGGGGGGTTTTTGTTTTGTTTTTTTAAATAGGCCATTAAAAAAAGTTTCAGTAAACATTTCAAAAGACACAGGTGCTTCTTCCCATTATATTTAGACCAAACTTTTCTGGATTGAATGTGAATGCCTAATTTTCTCTTTCCAATGTTGATGAGAGAGTAACCACTGCTTTGAATGACTGCCCACATAATTAACAACTTACCACTCATTTACTGCGGTGATGATTCCAGAAAGCCTGAGGTCTGCTGTGGATTCTAATGTTGGTCTTTAATCACAGCTCGGCTCTGATAGTAGCCAAACTCTAACTAAACTACAGTAAATACAAACGATGCAGTTAAACGCTTCTGAATAATGAAATGTTCAGACTAGCTAGTTTTCTGTCCGCTAATGAGGGAGCCTGCTTTGCATCTAGATTGCGATGGTGACCACCCAACCTGGCAACCCAAGCCTCCCTAACCTGGCAATTTCACAGCAGCTCGTTGTGCATGGAGGTCATCCAGGTGCCTGATGATCAGCCAGGCCCTAAAGCTAGAAGATCAGGGCATCGGGCCATCTACAGCCTGACATGGAGATGTTTGCACCACTTTATAAACTCAAACACAGGCAAATACCCACACACTGGACAACTACCTAAGCACAGGAGCAATTAGCTGACTTTTGATGTACTAAAAAATGGTGACAATCTATCTACATACAAACATAGATCTTAGAGAGACAGACTGATAGATGTAGTATTTATATTTTAATTTGTGGATAAATAACAAAAATAGATTTAACAGATAATAGATTTACATTATTCAAGTAGAAACCAGCCTGATTAAAATGAGTTGAGCTGTGTGGTCACGCCACACACTGCCCACATTTGAGCCTTTGTAAAGTCTTGTTCAGCTTCCTGTAAAGAGTTAACTTTGCATAAGACAAGCGAGAACGCACAATCCTGGTGCGCGGCATGGAAATGTAACACACAATAGGTGTTATTCCTCTCACCCCAACCCCTCCTTTATCCCCGCCCCCACCAAAAACCACTGCGGGTGGGGTGTTCAAAGCCGTCGCTCCGGTCCATATTCAAATGAGCACTGTGTCTCCCCCCCTGTGCTCCTGTTGCGATCAGTACTTTGATCACCTCCAATAGTAACTTCCACCAAAACATTTAAAATTAAAATCAAATCTGCCTTAACAACCCGAGCATTTGAATTTAACAGGTGTTCGGGAGGAAGTTGTTACAGAATTCGCGATTATGTGCTCGGATACACACACACACACCTTCAGTCAAACACACAACTATGAAGACAGACGTACCCACACGTACGCATAACCTGTCAGTGAAATTAGAGAGTGGGAAATAGAAAACCCTCCTGACTGAGCGCTATACCTTGGGATACCTGATCTGTTCACTTTGATGTCGGCGGGTAAGAAAGTTACAAAAAACAAATCAGCCAGACAGCAGCTACATGTGTTCGGTAAACAAAAGTTATCATTTATTCTTAGCTTTGGTTATATATATGATTTTTTTCTAATTATGTCCCAGCCCTGAGAATTGTGTGAGCTGACTTTTCACTGTAAGAGACAAGAAAACATGCACACATATATCAGTAAGTCACAATAAAACTACCTGCCTTAAAATGGTGCATGACACACAAAAAATTAAAAGCCCCCAAAAACATCTGCATAAATACCCAGAATTTCCCAGCAGCACACTGCATTGTAACGAGATGATCGATGTTATTCACTTCACCGGTCAGTGGTTTTAATGTTGTGGCCAGTCAGTGTATGTGCCCACACTACACACACAGAGCACTAACTGCATCTACTCTAAATGTAGTATTAATTACTGTGGGAACACTACAGTACTGTATTTAATTACTGACTAAATGATCCATTTATATTTTACCGCTGGTTAAATTAAGAGGGTTAAGTGAGACAGGTTCATTGTAACTCACTTAACATTTGAACTGATATCTTCTAACTTGCACAGTCTGGGAGCAGCACTTTCAGAAAATCAGCCAATCAAATTAACGAATTAAACGCTGCGGAGGCAGAAAAACATTTCTTCGCTGCTGCAAAAATATTGTCTTGTGCTGCATCAAATGGAGTTATCTGAAGGAGGAAACTGGAATGGTAAGTCGTAGAGCAGAAGAGACCGAGAGGCTCCTTAAAATGTCAAGTGGTGTGCCAGAGAACTGCTGATGGAATAAAGTGTCTCAAGATTTTAATTTTTTCCCCAACTAAGTGTCTGACACTGTGTGGTCTACCACCTATCGTCATATCGTTAGCAGTTACTAAAGGCCTCTATTGCCTTGGGGGCGATTGGTTCAAAAGGCACAACGCTAAAGCCAAAGTCCCGCTGACTGACAGATGTAGAATTGTAACTCTAACATCATCTTCAAAAACATTATGGAGTTCCAATTAAATCACCTCTCTCCACCTCTTACGTGGCTTTGCTGTCTGACCCGCGTGTGTTAAAAGGACTTCCAGTTACTTGGGTGGGAGGGGAGAAAGGCGATATCTAAAGTATGTTATTCAGAGAGTGCGCGTATGCCTAGGACTGGCGGTGAGAGAAGATCAGATAGCGGACATAAAAGACACTGGTGCTCAGAGAGATGGATAGATCAAGGGTGAACTAGAGCAATATCAAACGAATGATTCTGAGTTAAAGACCACCACCACAGGCCATGCTGGGGCCAGTCAGTTATTACTGTGCCTGCAGGTCCACCTACACGTTGACATCTCTGTACCTTGGGACAATTAGATATTAAGTCCAGGCAAGCAATTGACAGAATTATCAAACTATAATGTGTTTGTTGTGAAACAAATGTGTATCATAGATTGGCATACTTGCTATGCTAAGATTGTTTTTATGCATTTGATCATTAAGGCCTTTTTGGAAGACATAGTGAAGAATGAGAATAGTCCTTACCTTAAAGTTGGTTTGTTTTTGAGGAGAGGGGTAAATGGCTGTTAGCTGAGGCTGTTGTTGCAGCTGCAGCTCCTGTTGAAGTTGTATTTGTTCCTGCTGCTGCTGTTGTAGGCCAGCTTGGAGTTCTAAGATCTGTTGGTCTTTCTGCGCCAGCTGGCTGCTCAGCTCCTGGTGACTCTGGCGGAGCTTGGCCTCACTAGACACGAGAGCCTGGTAGCACTGACTCAACTCTTTGTATAGCTGTCAACAAATATATATAAGCCAGAGAGGTTTAAAATCCAAGCAAGAGGGAATGGAAGGGTCAGATCGATGGGAGAAAAATGACAAAAACCACTCATTAGGTGACATTAAGACTGTTATATTCAGTAATAGAAAAATTAGGATAAGCTAAATAATCTAAATAGGGAAAAGAAGTTGTTAACAACACGTGTCCCAAATGATTTATGTTTGCAAAATGTCTTTCTCTATGATTCCTCCACGTGCATGGCAAAGTAGTATGCTGCAAACCCAGTCACAGTAACAGGAGACTTCGAGAAAAAATGATTTTCTGGCAGACACAAAAATAATTGTAGGTTACAGCTAGCTTGGAAATAAATCACCACAGTTGGTGAGGCCTGAGTGAAGCGCGATGAAGAGGTTATAACACTGTTGAGTTTGAGGTTGGGTGTGTGTGTGTACTTGTGAGTACCTGCTGATAGGAGGTAGCGTCAGCAGAGTGAGCCTCTTCTTGGTTCCGCAGAACTCGCTGTGTGTCGAGGTTGAGTCCTTCCAGTTGCTTAATCAGGTGGCTCTGCTCCGCTGCATGCTCTGTGCTCCGTCTGTACAGCGTCTGCACTTCTGCAAAATCACGACTACACACAGGCACTCGCATTACAGGTTATGCAAAGTCATACAGTACACAACAATAATGTGCTGCTTACATTAAATATTGTGGATTTAGTTATATTTTTTTATATAACTATAACTACGTATTCAAGGTGAGAAACATAAAGGGCGTGTACTGATATTAAAATAACTATTTAAACAAGTATGCCAGAGAACCTGAATTAACTCAGTTTTAATCCTTTTGGGTTTTAAGACAATAGCACATGTGTTACAGCTGTAAAAGTCTAACTTTTGATAAATATGCAACTCAAATTCATAAGCCTTTATCATCATCAATGCCTAAATGCACAACAAAACTATAGAGCAATAACAATCATAAAGTTGTATGCACATTACATTATTGTAATGTATTTATGACAGCAGATTTCCTTCTTTCGTCAACAGCAGCTACATTTCTCAACATACCAAAATTCATCAGCACCAAAAGGTCATTTCCATCTTGTTTAGTATCCACCAATGGAATTACCACAAAGCGCTTCTCAAACTTGTAAGGAAATCTTTAATCACCCTGCTAAATCCACAAGAATAGTCTATAGCCCTGGTGTGACTGACATGTCAGACTGCCTCTGGCATTAAAACAGAAAAGTAGTTAAAAAAGGTTGAGATTACCACTAAGGCTCCTACAGTTCTCACAGTTTTTATCATATCGACTAAAGCTTAGCCAAAGCCTGCCCTGTTTCCCTCTTCTCTCTCTTTTAAAGCATATCCACTATGCAGGGCTTATCAAGTGGCTTTAGGTGGGCCAGAGTGGAAGAAATCTGTGTCACCCCCAAGCCTCACAGCGAAGGAAGCAATATACCCACTCCTCCATGCAGTAACCCATGTAAATCGAGGTATACACATATAGTACGTCTATAGCGGACAGAATTATACTTTAACTAATGAAATTAGCCATAAATATCACCTATTAGGGTTTGGATGTTGCAAGAACAGAGACACTATCTCAGCTGGTACAACTTACCAAAGGTGATCAAGTTGTTCATGTTTAGTTGCCAACTCTGTGTCTTTGGAGGAAAGCAGAGCTTCTAGGCTGCTACTGTGGCTCTGCAAGGCAGTCAGCTCCTGACAGGTGTTGTGCAGTTTCTCCTCTAGATCCTGGTGTAGAAGAGTAATAACAATGATTTTGTCAAATTTAGAGGCTATCCTTAAATGAAATGCTTTAAGTATTAGAATTATTACGTCAACTTTGTCAGTGTTTATTTTCTATGGCAAAATCCTCAAACCAACGCAGACCAGCATCGTTTCATTTACTGACTCTGCAATGAAATTTAAAATAATTCACTTGTCACATTACTTTGACTGTCTGTCTACAAATAAACAAATAAATGATTCTGAAATTTAAAAAGTGACAGAAAAGCAAGGAAACTAGGTCTCACTTCTTAGCCCTGAATTACGATGCCTTCTTTAACACTTGTAATAAGTCGGCCACAATTTGTTACTTCACAGCAACTAGCCGTACTAGTTGCTGTGAAGTAATCGAATAGCAAAATTTAGATTTAGTTCTAACATGACAGTCGATCTGAAAATGTTTTCATTGTGCTTTTGTGCTGTTTCTTTGTATATAGGAGGTGCAGACAAGGCGTTAGTTAGCTTTGCTTTAATTAAAAAAAAAAAAACATTTAATTGCAGCAGATTAAACAACATCAAACATGTACAGGTCACCAAACCCTGAATTCATCCGACGCTAATTAATATCAAGCAAATTATGTGACGAATGCTATAAGAAATTATTATAAATTATTATATAATTATATCGGTCACATTTTTTTCACGTATAACACATCTTTACATCTCTGTATTTGCAGAATATTCCTCCACCGCTGTTCAAGTTAAGAAAATACTAAAACTATGCAGGTGTATCTTAACAGTACACACAGGTCTACATTAAATGATAAATTCCCGAATAAATCTTTGCCATGTCAAACAAATTGGCGTGATGTATCCCCTGCGCATCTGATATTTTCCATCACCAAGTTTCAAATCAATGTATGACACAGAAAATAATAAAAAATCATAAAACAAGTGGAGTGTCTTAGGCTGTGATGGATGTGCATACACTAGTCACTGGGCTCATCCCATCCAAGAGTAATTACTCTGCAGCTCTAACTTATTCAAGACTCTCTGTCTGATTCCATTTGACTAGGGGAGCAATATGTTTCATAATGATTAGTCGATAAGGAAGGGGAGGAATGTGAGGTTCTTCTGTAGCTTTTACTTCCTGAGAATCTAGGAAATAAAATTTGAAATGTAAAAAAATAAATAAATAAATACAATTTTCAAGAACTGCAATTTGATTGGTTGAATGTTTAAACAATAGCACAGTTGATGTCTTCTCGAATTTTCATGTTCACAGAGAGAAGAAGCACCGATCCATAATGATGATCAGAGCAACAGATTCTGAAAGTTACTTGCTTGCATTTGGATAATGAAACACACCTGACCACAAACTCTTGAACCAACAGGCCAATGACTTAATGGAAGCTACTTTCGGTTTGGTCTGCTTAATTCGTGTTTTTCTTTTTCTTTCTTTCTTTTTTAAACCACAACTCAGGAAGATCTGTCTGCCCTATGTTAAATCATAACTTTGTCCTTCCTTTGAGTGCAGTCCCTGTTTATTTAATTCTGTGCTTTGCTACAGAGATCTTTTTATATTCACAAGCTGAAGAGGATAGGGTGTGAGGGATCAGAAAGTTCAAGGTGTGTGTGAGTGCCTTTGTATTTGTGTGGACCTGTCCCCACATTCATACCTTTATTCTGGTCTGGGCAGTATCCCTCTGGTCTCGTTGGCTGTTGGCCTGCCTCTGATTCTCCTCCAGGTCAGCTTGCAGGGCGGCGCAGCGGGAAGCTAATCCTTCTTTCTCCTCCTCTAGAGCATGCACCACCTGCCGCTCCTCCTCCTCTTTCCTCCTACATTTTGTCTTCATTTCCTGAATAAGGAAGGCGTGTGTGTGTGTGTGTGTGAGGAGTAGAATGGGGAGGGGGTCAATAGGGCCAAATAAACAATGGCGACGAAAGAAGAGAAAAAGAAAAAGTAGCATTTCAAACTGAGAAAATGAAAAAAGAAAACTGCAAAGATCCAAAAAGAGAAGCAGCCCACGGGGTTGAGGCTGAAATGAATATGTAAACAGTGGACGGCTTTTTCTGCGGGAGCCCACTGCATGGGTCGCTGATTGGCCAAGGTCACCTGTGCTGTATGACTGGACCCACGCGGCCAGCGTTTGGTTGGTGTTGGCCGAGCCGTGCTGCAAGAACTGGGCTCACGTAGGTACAGGGGCCAGTCTGCCAGCCTTAATGACAGGCTCCTAATGAGAATGGTGCTAGCTACAAAACCCATTAGACTCAACCTAGGTCTCCTTTGATGCTGTCCCCCACGATTTCTCACCACGAGACCCCACCAAGACTGTGTAAGGACCATCCCTTTATCAATTAATCATAGCCATGTCCCATCTAAGCATAATTAGGCAGAAGCCACACCATCGCATGCACATTATTCACTTTCCCCCCACTGAAGGAGGCATTAAGTATTTATCTGCAAGTTAACAACCTGCTTTTCTCTGGCTCGCGCTTTCTTTCTCACATGCAGACTTTCCAGCTGTTAAGTATTCTCTGTTGTCCGTAGCGGGAAAGTAAGCTGAAAGCAAGAAAGGGTGAGACAGAGCGAGGGTGGAGACAGGAGAAGAAGACACAAAGACACTGAGATTGCATTCAAGAGGGCTGAACAATCCTCTTTCTCTTCTAAATGATTCATACCCCCGAGGCTAAGGCCACGGGGGACTTGTCGTGCCACGCAGAAGAGAGAGTTTTGAAAGCAGAAGCCCCGACTGCCACAGAAAATTTGTTCCACCAACCTCAAGTTCCTGACTCTTATTGACCAGTTGTTCACGCAGCGCTGTCAGCTCCTTCTTCATTAAATCACTCTCCTCTTCCGCCGTCCTCCTTTGTAACAAGCCGTTAATCTCCTGCTGCTGCCCGGTTACTCTCTGTGGCAATCAGGGTGACACAGAAAGAACAAAAAAACCCCAAAAAACTACAGGTTACATTAGGCATAGCATTTTTTTAACCTTCATTTTTTAAAAATGTTGTAACAAAACAACAAGACTATCACTTTTATATTTGCTTTCATAATCAATTGGCCTTGATTAATGAGCTATTCATGAGATCTACAAAGCATGAGTGAATGCTTGTTGGAATTTCCTGGAGCTTAAGGTCATGCCATTCAACGTCATATTTTTGCAGCAGTCCAAAACCCCAAAGTATTAAGTGTACAGACAAAAGAAAGGCTGAAAAACATTATCAGCATTAATTTTCTAACCTGACAATCAATGAATAGACTAAATGCTTCAGCTCTTAAAACAAGCGATAGTGTAAAGTAATGACCACCCACTTTTTATATGTTTACTTCATGTTTTTTGGCAGCCTTTATGGCCTTAGTGGGAGGAGGCTGGCTTCTTAACACTGTATCAGCTGGGGTTTGGCATTGGCTGGTAATCCACAGTCTTCTGTGGGTACACCCTCCTCTCTCAAATAACACCGTGCTCTGGGATGCAATTAATTGCCATGTTGAGGGAAATCGCTCAGATATATCCAGATAGTGGATTTAGCGTTCCTTGCAACTCCTAGCTTGCCGTGCTAAGAACAGTGGGGCTTTAATAGATTTATACTGGAGAGCGGAAAATAAATTCAAACGCTGATAATGAGATAGGGAAGAACAATTTGAACCCCAGTAGCACTCAAGTGATAGAATAGTAGGGTGGAGGGGAAGCGGGTTGCGCCAAGTTAAGAGGTCTAGGACAGAAAGATTAGCGTCTGAAAATTCCCAGTACAGTTCAAAAATGAACGCTAATTATGTTACAAAAGCAGAGAGAGAGAAAGAGGTGAAAGAAAAAAAAAAAGAAAACCAGCAAGAACAAAAAAAAAACATAATCAAAGTGGGAGAACTGATACATTAAGAAAAAAAATCTGAGATGCTATGTGGACTCAGCAGACCATCACATCCTTGAAAAATGAAGGAAAACCTATTAATCACTCTGAGGGTATGGCTTAAGATTGCAGATGAGATGATGACTGTCAGAGGGCTGGATGACACAGCACAGAGTGCGGCGCTATCAAGGAACTTTTCAGAAGAAGTACAGCAAAACAGGCTTTGGAAACAAAGGGATTCCTCCTATAAAACTCATATAAACTGAGACATGGGCGTTACACTGAATGAGAGTAATAAATGAATGAGTTCATTAAATAGCTCTTAAAAAGCAGTTGAAAGACACAGAGCACAGTTAAGTCCCACCCCCACAGGATGGATTTGCAGCTATCTACCACCTCATCAATTCAGTCTATTAAAAAATAACCGAAAAGTATCCATCAGATTTGATAGATATCTAGATATCCATCAAATGTCTGTATATTAGGGTAAAGCATTTCAACAGTGTGAAACTTGTGTCACACTGTCACGTGGATAATTCAGAAGGCCGTAAGTAGTATTTGTTTTTGCTTGTAAGTGCCAAGCTTGCAAACACAGCAATGGAGTCGTCACCTATGATGACTTATACCTTAAAGGTACAAATGTTACACAAAAAAGTCCACCATAATCATATACCTTTTTGGTCCAGTGAGCAACTATTATGATTGCTGAGGAGGGTAATGTCAAAAAGCACTGGCAAGCTGATGACTCCATTACAGCCAGTCTCATTAAGAATGAGCACCATTCTGGGTGAGGGACACTAATGAATGAGACTGACAGATGCTTCGGTGAAGAGATGATGATTTGGAGTAAATTACATTAGTGATGTCATTATCATTAGCCATCATACCACCAAGAACTATAACTCAGGGGTTAGAGCAAAAAAAGCAGGTATGAGAGAAAGATAAAGATCTAAAGGGAAGTATTAAAGCAGCATAATAATTTTGTATTCATTTGTATTTTTATGGCATTTATGAATGAAAGTTTCAGCAGACAGTTAAACAAGCAAGACAAAAATGCTTGTTTGTAATAAAATGACCGTGAAAATGAAATAAAAAGCCCAAGGATTGTTTTGTCTTTCTGTGAAAGACTCACTAAGAGCCACTAGAAATGGCTGCAACTTAAATGTCAACTATGAAGGCATATGACCACAAGCTCAGCCTGAAGATAAATGCTGCATTCCTTTTACAGCAGAAGTTGGATGTCAGAGCTGGGAGCAACGTCACTTCCAAGTTGAGCGCATTCCAGTAGCAGTTGGAAAAACAAGGGAAAACAAGCTTTATTTTGTTCCCTACCAAGGTAAAGCCATTCATCAATCGCTGGCAGAACAACAAAGATGCCAGCAGCATGCTCAAGGACAGAGCCTGGTCACTGTTTCGTGTATGGCTTATTTAGTCAGTCACAAATACATAACTGTGGTAGTACTACAGGTTTTACAGTTTCATTGTTGTGAAGTCAGGGTTGGTGGTGCTTCTACATTCGAAAGGAAAATTGGTTTGCAACCACCGGGTAAGCTAACTTTTAGCTCAGTACACGATGCAGGAACTTGGGAGCAGTTTGTTAATCGTGGAAACTGAAGCTGTACATGTACGTGTGTGTACAATATGTACACAGGGTATGGGCTTATTGCAATGCTTATTGGGGGGAAAAAAGTAGAAAAAAACCCAAACCTAAATTTTTAGGTTTATATGTACTGGATGTGTTCCTCAAGTCTTGTGCTAGGATTGAGGGGGCACTCACATTAACTGATCCTTTCTGTGGCCAAGCGAGTTTGACCCCTAAGGTGAAGTTTGCTTGACTAGTGTAAGTGGTGTGTAATGTGCCGGTACCCTGGCCCACTTAGAGGAGAACCCAGGCATAGTTCATTTGGACTTGAGCACAGTATGCATGTAGCATGATTGCTATGTACGCACACTCCGGAGTAGCAGCTGTCTCCATTAGAAATCATTCTGCCAACTCATTAATAAACACGTGAGAGCGCAGTGTGTCACCACAACCCCATTGTAGCCACAATATTCATAAAAAGCTCATTCACAAGCACTCATGAGCCCATTGTGTACTACCAGAGCGCTTTTTCAAGAAAGAGAGACGAGTTGACACTCCGAGACAAACTGATGTGAACTTGGGTCGGATCATTAAGGGCAGTGTCAGCACAGGCCAGTGGGAAGTGGGCAGGGAAGGTGATTGTGCTCAGGCAGGGTACAAAGTAACCGTGCTTAGTGTGAGGACATCCTTACTCATTAAAGTGGCGCCTTTTGAATATTTTTTTCCTAATTATAATAATCATATGACGCAAGGAAACATAATGATGTGTGAGAAAAATGGAGAAAGAGACTACTTTGATATGTAAATCACAGCAGCCACACACTTCTGTGAGTGTGCAGAAGTGTGATGATTTTTGTTTTTGCATAAAACTCTGTAAATTTGTTTTGTGCATCAGCACTTTTTGAACATTTTCAACATATTTAAACTGCGTCGTGACAATTTGAATTCCTGTGATCAGATCTGACAGCAGGCCAGCAGCGAAAAAAGAAACTGACTTGCTGATGTTCATAAAGAAAAGTTGTTTGCATTAGAAAGTTAAAGCCGGTTAAGGAAAACATTATGATACCTGTTCCAACTCTTGAATCTTGTAGTCTTTCGACTGAAGGATCTCCAACACTTTCCTGTCCTTAATCTCAGCTTTGTGCTTCTCACTAGAAGGAAGAGTAAATACACAGAATATACATGTGTAAATAGTCAGCAACGATTAAGGACTTGAGAGCGTACAGGAGAATAGCTTTAACTATTTAGCTTACACTCAAGATTCTGTCCAATCTTACTGGCTTGAAACACATTGATTTCTAACTTTTCTCTATAAACAGATGCTACATATAAAAATAAGCATGAAGAACTCATTGATTTCATTACAAATGAGATTTTCAGTATAGGAAGTTCTCTGGTTTATGAGTTTATGAGTGAGCATTGGCTGCATGCAGGTGAAAACCATGAGCTATCATCTGATAGTGATTTCACTTTTTTTTTAAAATTCATCTACATTCATAGTTCGACTGTGAACACACGGAAAAGGAAATTCTTGGCCCAGATATCAACAATCCCTTTTCCAAATATCTGCTGGCTACTCTGGAAAGGTCAAAACACTGAATTTTGCCCCAGAGGGCAAGTTCTTGGACAAAAGTTTATCGGTTTCAACTCCAAATGTTTAATTATTGATCACCTGCTGCACTCATCAAAAAAAGATTCTTTTGCCTTAACATGTCGCCAGTGTTCTCATCATTATTTTAATATTTAATAATGCTAAACTGTAAGAAAATGAAAAGAAAAACTTTTTTTACTCACTGGCTACTTAAGCAGAATTACAGAGCAACAATACAGCAAAGTTTAAAGCTCTCAAGCCCACTACTACCTCTTTTATCATAATGAACTTTTGCGGAGACACAAACAAGTCTGCAATTGGGGACCTGCTTGTTTCAACTACTCCGAACCACCGGGGACCATCCGTTCCCTCCGCTCATCAGCTGCTTCTTCTACACCTCGGGTCTTTGAGGCCTTCTCTATCGTCTCTTTGCCTCTTCTGATCAGCCCTCTCCCCTGGTACACACTGAAATAAGTATCTGGTGTCCCTGGAGGGGGCAGGAACGCAGGCAGGCCTAGCTGCATCTCCTCATATATTGGACTATGTTCACCATGTCCTGAGCATCCAACCAATCACTCTACAAGATCCACACAGGAAGGGGAGGGAGGGATGAATGGCGGCTCCCAGTGGACGACAGCGCTTGACTGGAGTCGACACAATTACCATGTCAATATCCTCTTGCGCATCAGGTGATACAATACACATACACTCTCTGGGTGCATGTTGCCCCACCTGTCTCAGCGGACTAACCCACTTTGATGGGTTTCCTAAGGGGCTATAAAGAACTCAAGTGGGTGTGGAGTAGAAATGAGAGGCACAGGTACTGAGGAGCACTCTGCTGCTGCACTGTGTTTTTACCTCTATTAAGGGTCTACTAACAACTGACAGACCTCAAAAAGTATGCGATGTGCACCAGTGAGGAAGAAAATATGATTTAATGTATCCCCTAAAGAAAAAAGTCAGTAAAACCTAAGTACTAAATAAAGCTTTACACAAAATTTAATGGCAGCTGGAACGCGTGAATAAACAGCTTTCAAACTTCAGCGATAAATCAGAGTCTCGTTATGTTTTTTGTTTTTTTTTTAATCATAAGAGGAACGCAATTCATTTCTCCAGATGTGTCTTTTCCTACAAGTTCCCATGCCACTGTTCTCAATGGAGCTTAGCCATCCTGCAAAAGAGGTCATATTCAATCTCGCAATTTATCCAGTAAAGACAAGTATTTGGCAGGACTGTTTCAACTGTCCAGCATGTGAGCAGCAGTGGAAGAGTGTTTTCATTAAAAGGGTTTCCACTGTTTGAACTGCTAGACCAGGGATAAGAGGGCTTAAATCAGCATCTGCACCAGATTCCGTCATAACCCCAGTAGAACGGCCAAGGTGCTTTAAACACCCCTTGAACGACTTTCACACACACACACACACACACACACACACACTTGCTTCTCTTCACTTGCGAGATAAGGGGAAGGTTCGTCTGCTGAGCCTCTCAGGTAGCAATGTGAAAGATGAATCCACTCACCGCTCAACCACCAAACTGACAGCCTGGGTCAAGTCTGGATTTGCCACTTGCAGCCTTTTCCACAGAGACCACACAAACTCCTTGTCTGCCTGTGAGAGTAAAGGATTCAGCAAGTGAAGAGAAATTATTTTTGAGAAATGCGATGATAAAATTTGCATTTGATAAGCCCCTAAAAGGAAAAGCAGCAACACATCACAGCCCTTTTTCAGTGAGAAACAAAAAATTTGGATGCTCAGTGACATTAGCATATGACAACTGGGGGAAGTCAATCAATAATTTAAAGAACTTGTAAAAATATAAATATATAATATTTTTTTCATCTGTCCTGCCCTCTCTAATCATGAACCTCTCTCTAGCGGCAATCTCCATCGCTGAGATGTGACCTTCGACTCAAGGGGAGCGAGCATTGACACTTGTCATTATGCACTATTTATGACTGGGGAGAGCAGGGATCCAAATCAAAACACAGCAGTCGAGCTTGCATTTTTCTTTATTAATCAATTGCTCTCCGGATATGTTTTCCACTACAGCTCCAAAGTAACTAGCCCCAAAGAAACTCAAAACTGATGACAGAGAGAGTCATCTTCAAGCAGAAAAACCCAGCCAGCCCCTGACACATTTCCAATTCAAATTGTCTCGCTGGTTTTTCAAACATTTTTAAGCTACATTACATTTAATGAGGGACATCTAAAAACTACATTTTCTGACATTAAAAGACAGAATTATACCAAATCGACTTAATATAAAATTATCTGATAAATTATGTTCACATCATCATAAGATAAAAGTCATCCCTCCCACTGGAATCTACTGGTCTCCAATTAGCACATGAATTTTAACCCCCTTCTCAAAAGTGTCTAATCAATTATTTACTGAAGTGGCAGAAGCAGACCTTGATAAGACCATGAGCTGAACATATAAAGTGGAAGGACTGTAGATCTCTGTCTCGATGCGCATCTGTGTGTTTTGGTATGTGGATACACAGATCGGGAGCGGGGTGAAGCGGGGATAGAGATCTCACCAAATCAACCCTGGAATGCAGCTAACGATTAAATTAGGCAGCATGGTTTACTTGAAATACATGGTCTCCCTCTGCCTGGCCTTTGGCTGCCATTAGCCCTTCCATGGACAAATGTTCAGTCAGGACCCTCATCAAGAGCTCTCCTCGGCCGTATGCGTACTTAAAGATGCACTGAATATGTGTTTGATGATGGCTGAATTATTCATTTGGAATCTAGAAACTGAAACACCACGAGCTAAACATACCAGAGAGAGAGCGAGAGCCACTGGAATTCAGCACATATTAGTAAAATTAGCATGGTCTAGCAGGAACATTTGCTGGCTGACAGATGAGTGTCTTTGTAGTTAATGGCTGTCCTGAAGTAATCATGCAAGAGACTTAAGACATCAGTAGTATTCAAATGCCACAATTTAAATTGTGCACGGTAGAACTTAACGTCCTCAGATATGCAGAATCAGTGATCTACTCCAGATAAGACCACCAAAGATGGCTTTCGTGTCAGCTCAATATAAGTGAGTCTGAAGTGAACAAAGTATACAGTGCGTAGTCCTAACTACAAGTGAGAATAACATTTTTTATAATGGTTTTTAAGTTTAAAGGTGCAATCAAATGTTAAAGTTTGCAGGCAAAAGGCCTACTCTTATCCATTTCAAGGTTGTTGGGTTGGAGGCTATTCCAGGGCAGGTCGCCAGTCTTTCTCAGGGATGACACAGAGACACACATCTACGGCCGATTTAGGATCACCAGTTAACCTAACGCACATGTCTTTGAACCGTGGGAGGAAGCCAGAATACCCTGAGAGAAACAATCTAATCACGGTATTACAAAAATTTGATGTCAGAGAGGGTTTTGCTTGGCTAATATTTTCTTGGGGCAAAATTCATGGAGAAAATTTGCAAAACTAACATTATCAGATGACACGACTTTGTCTTAAAAATAAATTTACTTGCCAAATAATTGTCTCACTTTTTATTCAATGACTTTCATACTGTTTCATCACTCATACATAATTCTTTTTCTTTCTTTTTTTAAGGTGTGTCAAGGCAAGACTAAGAATGGGCCTCTGGAGAATGATTACCCACATAACCATAATCAGTCTGCATGCAGTGAACAAGAAAAGTTTGTTTCCTTTGACAGAAATCTCTCCACTTTCCTGTCATCTCTATCATTCGACAAACAGCTCTAGTAAATAAACCCCAGGTTAACAAAACCAGTTACATAAACATTTTTATTACAGTCGTGGGGATTTTTCCCCCTCTTGTCTCCGGCAAAGTTATTTCAGCTGTCACTTACTCACACTGACTACCGGTGCATTTGCAGAAGACACAATATGTTTCTTTTGTTTATTTAATCACATACGTCAATACATGGATTCACTCCACTCTGATGCCTTTGTGTTCTCTCACTGAATAAACACTTGAAAATTGGCTCCCGAAGTCAAACCAAAGTTTATGCAGAGGATAAATAAGGTAACAGGCGCACATGTGGTTACACACAAACAGCAGCACAACAAATGTTTGTGCCCAACATGTTAGGTGGTTTATATTTCTACTTCTATTACAAAACTCAAATGTAACACCTCATCTGCTGAACCCCACAGCTGTCTGCCTACCTGTGTAGCAAGGTGGTGCGGATACACAAAGTGAGAAATGCTGGGATCAATTCACTCATGTTATTAGACACCACCTGGTGGTGAGTATGCAAGGACGCCCTCAATCACTGACTCACAAAGTGAACATGAAAGCCTTTGGAAATCTGCTCATGAGCATGTCGTGCCTGTGTGTGTATTATCTGACGGGGGCCCTCCACACTTTTTCCTGTCTGTGCTAGACATTCATTAAGGGTATAATCAGGACATTTACATATGTATGAGGGAGATAAATATGCTTTATCTAGTCAGTCAAATGTGCTTTATTTTAAAATCACAAGTAGCATCATGTAAAGGGGTGGTTTTCCTGCTAGTCATTCACAGACCTCGAAATTCTATTCTCATGCTTATCTTTCATCAATCCACATTTTATATTAAATAAAGTCTGGTGACATGGCTGGTATGCATCACACAGAGACCAAATTAACAGTAATTACTTAATTTTGAAATTAATGAAGGTCCACAATTTATAGCAGAGAGTGAGAATTGAAAAAAAAAAGAATGCTCAGCCTGGAGAGTAAAAGGTGCTGACAACTGTGTGATACATATGTAGTCTGAAAAAAAGTCATAGTCATAGTGATAAATAAAGTAAAGATTAATATAGTGAGTTACACTTTTTAACACTGACAAGAGTTATGTAGAAATCACAGCCAAATGAACGCTTTGTTTGTAACAGTGATGTAGTGATAAGGGTTGTAACCATGTTATACTCAAGTAATCTGGACAAATCCCTATTTTAGGGAAATCAAATGGGGTTTTTTCTCCTACTTTTAACTAAATCCAACAACCCAATGAGCAGTGATAAAGTACAGAAGTGTGTGCACATGGCTTTAAAACAAAAACCCAAAACAAAATGCATTCACACACCTGGCATTGCAAAAGCTCATCTGATAAAGTCTTCACCTGCTCCTCCAATACCAGGGTGCGAGCATCGTCTTTTGAGCTCATTTTCAGACCTGCAAGAAGGCAAAAGAAAAAGGGTTGTAGTGATGAAATATTAAAAGAAAAATCTCAGGAACTTGCAGCAGTGGATCAAAACAAACATGGCACAGCTCAGCTATTTAAACAACATGTGATTAGACTGCTTTGCATCGGATTGACAAAACTACTTGGAAAGGATTTTAGCTGACTGAAACCATATCGACAGGGACTTTGAATTTATTTATGTGATGTTAGCATATTGGGGTTCCAGGTTTCTACCGCGAGCTGAGGAAGAAATAAGCAAGCGTCCAGAGGACTGATAAGTTCTTACCTATTTCGATCGCTTGCTAACCAGGCAGATATCAACCCTGCAGCAGCACCAGGAAGACCAACACTGAGATTACTTAGCTAGCGTTAGCCACGTAAAGCATAAAGAGTTACACTCTTTCTGGTGTTGACAGCTTTCTGAAGTCAGAGCGCTAGAAAACAAAACGTCACGACATACTTCGAACTGTGAGAAATTGAAGGGTTCACCCGTGTACATCCGTTATATTGTTTTGTACAACGCCAGATGAAACTTCTGTGTGGATAACACGGCTGTCAGTAACCAGGGAGACGGTTTCCTCTTTTCAAACAAGCCCGCTGTTTTTCCGCTTCTGTCCCTCTGCGTCGCAGCCGTCACGTCACTTCACGACAGTAGCAGTTCATAGATGGCAGTATGATCGGGATCGGCAAGGGGAACGCGCGGGTCAGTTTTGGTTGGCTTCTTTGGGATTTGTTAAAACAGTTGTTTGTTGCTGTTTTTCTTTTGTTTTCCAAAATGAAGTGTTGCACACTGATAGCCTCCTGAACTGTGATTTTAAGAAGTTTTTCCCCTATTTATAAAAAGGAATAGTTTCATAGTTTTGTATTTTCTGATATATATATATATTTTTTTCTTTTTCACTTTGAATTTTTGTTTTCAATTTAGGTCACTTTCATTGAGATTCAGGGGCGAATCTAGGTTCAGAGTTCTAAGGGGGCTCAACCCCCAGTCATCATGTTATGTGCACAGTGCCACATAATTAATATTAAAAGAATATGCTGCCTGCAAATGCACTCAATGCAATTTTAACTGGGTGCATGTTACAATCTTACCTTCAAAAGCAACTGAATTAGTTAAATGGGCTAGTGCATAGGTGTCAAACTCTGGCCCGCGGGCCAAATTTGGCCCACAGCCTAATTACATTTATCCCACAAAGCCATACCAAATTACTATTAGAGCTGGCCTACTGGTATTGTACAGCTAATATATATATATTGTTTAGTATTAAGCTTTGCTTGTTCCATATTCAGTTTTTCAGCAAAACTTGTTTGAGTCCATAAGAAAAGATTAATTCTTATATCTAGAGGAAGATATTTTTTTTCAATAAATATTAATGTTAGCCTGCAACGCTGTTCCAGTTTTGAATTTTGGCCCACTGTGTATTTGAGTTTGACACCCCTGGGCTAGTGTTTAAGAGTAATTCAAAGTGAATAATCACACCTTTCAATATTATACACTTGTTTTAAGGTGGTCAATTTAGTTATCAAACTTTGGGCATAGGTTTAGACCAGAATTCTCCAAAGTAAGAAGTAACTATTTGCAAAGAGAAAGGATAAAAATGCACAACTTTGTTTCAGTCTCTTAACCACGTGCAGTCATCTGAATCATAAACCGCTGTATTTATTCAATAAAGATGGCAGAAAATCACCCTCCCTGTCCATACACATGGATATGAAGCAAACATGTAAGAGCTGCTTTTACAATATAGTTTTTTAATTCATACAAAACCCTCCTTTTATTGTGCAGACAAATAGATTTGTAGTCTGTCACATCAATTTCATTCTGTTGAGCCAAGTTTAGAGTGGAATGAATCCCTTAAAAAGCTATCATTCACATAAATAAGTTCTGTCTAGAATGTCCACCGGCATTTTTATGCGTGCTACTGAAAAAGCGTACGAAGCATCTATGAATTGCATGTAAAAATATTTTGTGAAACACAATTATTCTTTTTCCATCTTACTTCAATATCTGCCTATTTACTCACCTGGTTATATCACTCCTTAGTTATGTGAAGTCATCATCAATGAATGTGGTCAAAACAGGAGCTACACCACAATTTTGTGTTAACTTTGACTAAATGTCCACTCTTGTTTCTTTTTAAGCCTTCATCCTGCTCTCTCCCTTTCTCTTCTTCTCTATCTTCTTCTCTGTCTTTGCGCTGCTAACAAAAACTTAAATGTAACAGTGAAACACAATTTACAACCTAAAAAAAGCCATAAACTGATGCTTATCCAGTGACACATAACAGCCTTTTGACCTGATGTCAGCTGGAACTGAAGCTGTACTATAAACAAACAATAAAGCCAAATTTGACCAGAATAGGAACACAAATCTTTAACAAACTAAAAAAAAAGTGCATCAGCTCCTTGTTTGGTAATGTGCAATATATAACAGCATATTTAAAGAAAAAAGTTCAAATTTGCTAACAAGGTTAGCTGTGTATGTATGAAAGCTAACACTATTCAGAGAACAAATAAAAATAAGTGGACACAGAAATTAGCACATATTAGCACAGGACATGTGGCACTTTTGTGTGAAGAAATTCAACCTATTGGGTGGGTGGGGGGATTCTGCCTCACCAATGCATCTTATTTATTAACGATAAATCTGCTGTTGAAGCAGCAGCGGTTTTTGCGTGAGTGCGCTATAACATCATGACATCAAGAACACGGGACCATTAAACCCTGTTTTCATTCTAACCTGCACCATCTCCACTTGTCAAAATATAACATTAACAGACAATTTCAGAAAATAATACTAAAATGCCTGATTATTACTAATGTTACTATAGATACTTTTAGGCAAGCAATTAATGAATTTAGGGGTACTTGAGCTGCCCTAAAAAAGGTTAGTTTTCAGAATGGATTTTGTCATTTCAGTTTATTGTTTGAAACATGTTTAATTTTAGTTTAGTTTTTGTTAGTTTCAGTGTTAATTTATGTAATTTTTAATTTATATCATGTAGATATGGTGCATATTTAAAATACTGCTGTCAGCATTAATCTCGTTAAATGATGTTAACACCATAACCGCGAAAACGCAGCAAATCTCCGTTAGCGAGTTAGTGTGGATAGGGCCGTGCACGGGGTTGCACGTGGTCAATGCGTTAGCACAGTTAGCTCGTTAACGTGTTAGCGCCGGGCAGTCACACGCACAGGGGGATGCACGCTAACTTGTCATTAATGTCGTTAACGTCATTTTAACAAGATTAATGCTGACAACACTAATTTAAAAGTTAAAAAATGCTACACCTTTTGAACACAGGTGACTGGCAGAAAACCAAAGTCTCACTAAAGATGTCTATCAAAGCCTCATCAGGCAGGCTGTGGTAACAAATTTTACCAGATCTTTTTTACCAAAGACTAAAACTAGGGATTTTTCCACTATATTTTATTTTATTTTAAGTTTAAACTTATTCAATTTTAATTTTCCAGGTTGATTTTTTTCTTTTGAAGTTTTAAGTTCTAAGTTTTACTCTAGATTTGACTGTCAAATTATTCGGTTTTGTTTAACTTCGTGACTTCTGATATTTTAGTCAGTTTTGCAAGTTAGTTTTTTAAGTTAGAGCTGTTTTTTTCAGAAATTGTTATTTTTATTTCTGTTCACTAACTTTTATACTTAGAGTGAAACTATCACTAGAGTTTTTTGTTTAGTTTTATTTTTTATTATAATAACCTTGCTGGATACAATGAAAATATTTTTTGGGAAAATGCACAATATCTTGTGTTTGAGCAAATGTAGATTAATATAAACTGGATGTAGCAGTGTTTTTTATATTATAATCACAGATTTAACTTGAATACCTTTACATCTGCTGACTCTTGTTCATTTATGAATATGAAGTTGTCTTTATTCTACAGTATTACATGATGGTTTGTGCAATTAGTTAAGAATAATTCAGTTTAATGTTACAGCTGCATGTTAAAGCATTAGTTAATAATTATTTTGAAATTACTGAGATTGGCTAAAGCTCCAAACAGACAGAGGACCTGCCCCAGTTCCTCAGGTCCTTGGATAGGTCCTAGGTTTACTTTTTAGAAAGAAAGGAATGAAGGTAAAAAACCATGTCGACATGATGTAGTGATGTTCATATTAATATTATTTTTAAGCACACAGGACTCTTCAAACATAGTTTTAAAGTACAGATGGGTGTCTCTTGATACTACCCTTACACAGACACACACACGTGTATTCTATATAAAATAAAGGTTCCTCTGTGTCTGTAATCACTGCTTTGTTCAGTTATAAATCCCCAGTTTGAACAACCTGAGCAACCACACACGATGGCAAAGAAAAATGACATGGAAATTTGATATTGATCTTTATGTGTATTTGGCAGATAGAATTACTGTTTTCCTTTTAAAATAGGTACTTACTCCTGTTGATATTTATCCATGTCTTCAGTTTTAATGAGTCGCTGTAAGGTTAGAGACATTGTGCCCAATGATTCTCGACTCTATAGCTTGGGTTTTGAGAGCTGAACATAAGCAAAGGGAGGGTAAAGGAAAATGAACAAAGACACGTGTTTGACATCTGTTTTTTGCTGGTGAGACAAGACAACTCCATATTGTGTGGCTAATGTACTTAAGTGTCCAGCCAGATTTGGAGCACAGGGTGAGAGAGGGAAATGAAGAAATATGATGACTGGCTCTCCTCTTGAGTCAGACAAATGTTGGTTCATCTGCTCACTGCTCCACACTCACACCCATGCATGCATGCACACGCACAGCCACACACACTTGCATACACACACACACACACAAAGAGAAAAGATGCAATTGACTTAGTATGATTAGGCTGTTCCTTGACCCACAAACACTGCCTCTCATTAAGATCCTCATTTGCGGAACAATTTTAGAGGCAGTAGACTGGTACATAATGTGCAACATCTGCCTGCCCCCTGTTTCTTGTTCAGAGACACAAACTGACACATGGTATCTGTGAATAAGCCCCTTTCTCACTGTCATCATGACGACATGTGACCAGCAGAGTTTGAATCTGGCTTCTTCTTCTTCAGGTCAAAATCTTTAAGGCGAAACCGAGCACTTGAAAAATGTTAGATAAAGCGTCTATTATGAGAAAACCTGAAACTGATTTGGTTACTCTACGGTCAAATTATGAAAAAGAAGGCTGTTTTAAGAACATTTAAGAGAAGAAGTGAAGAGTGGAAGATTACCTTCTAACTTATCCCTTCTTTCATCATCAAATTATTTAGCTAGAGACACTTACAGTTGCGTACACAGGCATGTTCCACCATGTTTTGGCAGCGTCTCTTGCTGCTCTCTCCTGTATGTGAAGCAGCCAGTATCTCCCTTTATTTGGTGTTTGTACTGCTAAAGACAGATTAATCCAGATCCAGAGTTTGAGACTGTCTCAGGTATATAAAGCAGATCTAAGCCAAGCACAGTTTCACAATAACCAATTATGTGATTTGTGCATTTACATTTATAAAAAAAAATCCCACACTCGCTGCAGCCTTTTCTTGATTTTACTTCCTTAACCTATGCATAAATACATATATAAATGCAGTTTAGTCCTATTCCACTATCTAAATGTGTGTCCTCATACAGATCAGGATCTACACGATCCAAAGATAAGCTTGCAAATTCTATGAGTTTCTTAGGTAAAATTTATATGAAACACTGTAATATTCATGTTTTTGTGAGTATTCTTTTTGGGTTCACATTGTAACTTTCAACTTTTTCAAAGCTAACTGTGGATAAATAATAAATTACCATAAAGTCAGTGGACGTACATGGGTGGTAGGAATAATGGGATCCTTTTTTTTTTTTTTTTTGAAAAAAAGCACATACTATTGCTTGTAGATACTGAAAGCACAGTTTGCTCATAGAATTGCAATGATCCATCCAAGAATAATACATGTAGAGAATGTTCAGCATAGACTATGTTTGATGGGCGCTAGTTGAGCTCAGTGGGATGAGCAGCCGGCCAGCCCGGGTTCGAGTCCGACCCCCTGCCCTTTGCTGCATGTCCTACCCTCTCTCTCTCCTTCCACCTTTCCGTCAGTCTTCACTATATCAATCCAATAAAGCCAGAAAAAAATCCAAAAATAAATCTACTTTTGATTACATACATAATAACCTCAGTGCTGTTTAATGCAAATAAAGCATGGATGAAAATGAATCACCTCAAAATATTAATTCTAAGTTTAACAGAGAACTCTAAAATTGACCTGCAGATGTGTCTCTCAAAGGATACTTCTTACTATTCATGATCTCTGGGGTGTTTGTAGAAAGTTAATTGAATGATTAAACTCGGTGCTCTGACGGAAGAAAAGGCAGCTATTCATGTGTCAGTCAGCGCATACAGCAAAATTAAATAGTTGGGTTCCTGAGATCATGTACCAAACCAAACCAAAGCGCAATAACATCTTAACACTACAGAGTATGACTCAACAAATGTAAGCACTGCAGTAGCAAATGTAAACTGACTCTTGTTGAAGTTGTCTTTGCGAGCCAATTGCCAAACCGTAAGGTGCCACCCTTTGAAACAAGATGGCTCTTGCACTGACAGTCCCAGCAAGCACGCTTGTCTTACTTCTGTTCTGCCTCAGCTGAGTCACGGGGAAGTTCAAGTGCCAGGCAGCATTTAATCTACCAGGGGAAGAAGTGACACAGGATTGTGATCATGCAAATGCACCTGCATGAAAAATTCAAGAACCAAATGACAAGCCCTGGTGTGCCAGCGCTGACAGAGGAAGGAAGAGAGGCACATCCCGGGGAAAAACATGACACTCCACGGAGAATTGTGAAAGCACAGTCTCCGCCTGCCGCCTCAGGTAAGTGGGATATTGTCTGCATTAATGTGGCCTAGCTTTGATGCTGAGGGAAGAAAGAACCTGAGAACTGCAGAAGATGACAAAAGATACTAAAGAGTCACAAGTCCTCCACTTTAAAGGAACATCAATCGTACAAATGCCAGTTGGGATGTCAAACCTGCGCAGTGTTTAGTACATCACTCCCACTGCGTACAAATGAGACAGGCTCCAACATGTGAGCGTTTACAGTAAAGGCTTTGAAACACAGTCACTATGCAATACGGCTGATGACTCTATTTGTTGAGTAAGATAACAATAAGCTGCTATCACACCAAGTGTCTTTTGAAACCAAAGTCACAAATCTTTTAAATCGCAAGCTAAGTTCATGTCCACTTGCTGACATTTTAAGACTTGTTTGTACGCATTTCTGTTCGAGTGATGCCCTGAGGAGGGATATTATTTCTCTCAGTGGAGTCTGTGGGAGAATTGTCAGCCACTTTTGACCCCAAGCATGAGCCATCCTCATGCTGAATCCTGTGAGACCTTGGACTGCCTTACAAAACCCCAGGACAGAGAAACCATTGATTACCATTTCTTTCCCCCTGTTTCAGCCGTTAGACTGACAATATCTGTGCACCTAAATCAGACCACTCAAGCTCAAAACCTTCCCTCGCCATAAACCTTACACTTTGTTTTTTCCTATTATGTGCATTCCTGTTTGCATGTGATTTAGATGCCCTCCCCTCCCCATTAGCACCCATCTCCCCACATACTGTATGCACAAACCCCCTTGTTCATGTCTAACGCCAGCCCCAAAGAGATGACGCGGACGTCTGTTTGACTCCCATCTGATGACCTTCTGGTCCTACCCTTAACAAACTGGAGCACTCATAAAGGATGAATTGATCTGCAAGACACACCTCTCAGAGGCAGCGTCGTATATGTGTATGTGTGAGCTTCTGTGCGTCCACGGTGCCATGAACTGCAGGGCCACACTCGCTAACAACTCACCCAACTAAAGTGCCATTCCACCCACAGTTAGACCCCTCAGGATGTGTGGGAACAAGGAGTCAGACTATTTCCCTTGGGCTGCTGCCGGAGAGCTTGTCCTTTGCTTGGTGAAAGGGTAAATTAAGTTCATATTTCCCTTGAGTATGAGAGAAGAGACTAGGACATGGGACATTGATCGCCCTGAGTAAATGTTGTCCAGTTGGAAAACAGCTTTTAGATGAGAAAAGTATTTGTCTTATTTCCAACACCTGTGCTTCGCTCTCAGTGAATTAGAAGGGCTCAAACTCAGAGACTGATATACCAAGTCATCTCAGTATAAAGGCACGATTTTACTTCAGTGATGCTCATCGAACCCTTTAATTCTCTTTTGATCAACCTCCAGCACCTGAAACTGTCTTGACGCCTTTTTCTGTCCAAGCCTAAGACTTCAGGTTCACTCAGATTGAATTTTGAAAGGCAGCAGGTCATGCATGTGTGAAGTCCTATCCTACAAAGGCAAATCTGTTAATTGAGGTTCATAGATAAATTTGATGCCATTTCATTGTAACACACAATGTCTGGTAGAGAATAACAGCCATTAGACATTTAAATGACTACTTGTTATCAGACAAAGTAGGTGTTCTACTATGTCCACTAGCAGGCAGATATTTCAAATGTTCATAATTTAAATGACTTGTAACTGCAAAATGTGAGTTAAACTTTCATTTCTTCACATGACCACTAGAGGACTTCTATGCAATCTGATTATGCTACATTAGATTATGCAGCAGGCAGCTTATCATTGATTAGTAGAAATAAAAATTGCTATCTGAGCCTACTAGTAGGTATAGGAAGGCACCTACCAACCAGATGTATAAGGCTACTGATAACAGCCATTCAACGGACTTATGACATCCAAATAAAGTGTTCACTGAATGGGGTATCGATCTGGCATCAGAAACATCATGTGACAAGAAGCAGCTAAAAAAGAAAAAAGCTCTTCAGGTCATTAACTGCCTCCAGACTGTTGAAGAAAACTTACAGTGAGAGCCAATCCTCTGAAAACTCTTGGGTTTTCTTGGGGATGGTTGAATTGACCTTTCTGGACCTTTTTGTGCTTTACTAGTGACTGGAACTTAATGAACAGGAGCACCTCTGTGGATTTGATGGATCCACAAAATGTGATGCAGCAGCTGATGGCCATCCCAGGAGGTGGAACACTTCAGCAGCAGGTTCAATAGCTCATTATCGGCGGTCCCGCTGGGTAATTAATGAACAGTGGGATCCTGTCACAGCGACAGATAAACATATACTTTTCCTCCCTATCAAGCCTCCTGCAGCAAACATTGTATGTCCGTATCTTTTTCTTTTTTTTTTTAAATAAAGATGCATTATATTTGTTCTAAAAATAAATATGATTACACTATTTACGTCCCAGGACATGTTAATGAGTTGAAAAATGAATTTGCTAGTCGTCTTCACAGAATACATGAAGTGCAAGTTGATGTTTTCACAGAAGGAAATTTATCTACTCTGTATGGTCATTTATGGTTTGGCAGTGGTCAGGGTACAGCATATAATAACTACAGCAATAAAAAGCATAATACATAAATATACATACAGATGTTACCTCTAAGACGACGTAATGCATATAATTTTGTGAGTACACAGCTCAGTTTATCAGTATCATTAAAATGAATGCCCACTTAGTGTTAATGACGTGTATAGTAAGCCAATATCGATCAGTTACTGCCCCATATGCAGTATCAGATTTGATAGGGGCTGATGTTCATGTTTTGGCTTTTCTGTTGTAAAATTAAACTTTTTTAAAATTTTGTATTTTTTATGCCATGACCCAAAACTTACATTTAGATGTCTGAGCCTGATGGTTCACTTTGGGCCCATAAATTTTTTGTTGAATGTGTGTTTGTTGAGGTCGTGATTTGACATCTTAATGTTGTTAGGGTACAGGCAACAACATTACTGTGACTGAGGTTAGGGTAAATATTGTTAAATGACAAAGTAAGTTTTTTATTATGGTGTTGGAAAAAGGACCAAACCTCTAATGGCCTTACCTGTATTGCTTGCCATATAATCCGGAGCTTAGATTTAAAACTTTTTATATTGTTAGCCAGTCATTCTGAGTGACAAAGTAACGAGCCAGGGACCTGTTTGGCCCTGCTCATAGAATCCAGCCCACCCCAAAAGAAGTGCAATTGTTCCAAAAATCATGAGGTAAGAAAATAATGAGAAGGTGAAAATACACTATGGCTAGCCAGACACTCACTATCATATTTACTATCTCATCTGTTTGTCATAACAGATTTATCGTCATCTGATAGTTTGGCAGCAAAGCAACAACAAAGAAAAAAAATGTCATGTTAGCCTTTGATAAGCTCTGTATACACATCCATAGCTCCTGATATCTACACGGTTAATCAACACTCTGAAATAGAAAACACTTCCTGAGTCAAATTAAAGCAACATCAAAGCACTTGAAGTCAACACAAAATAGATTCAAGCACAATTTTTTTCTGGACAATCCTTTAAAGGCTTTTTGTTTTGTTGCTCACATAAGTATGTAATATCTCATTTAATTAGCAAACTAAGCCCTCTGACAAACAGGCATATGGTCCTCGCTCTCCCATGGCCTTGGCCAAGGAATGAATATGCATATCCTGGGACCTCAGTAGCTTGTTACCCTGGAATGAATTCTACACAAGCCTAATCCCTGATCTATTATTTACCCCTTGACCAAACATGCAAGTGGGGCTTCCAGACGCTTGACTTGATAGAAATGACTGCCCTGGGATTCCACTGCCTCTCTCACCCCAGCGGAAAGCCGGGCTGAGGCAGGCAGGCAGGCAGTCACTCCGATGAGAGTGAATGTTTCTCTTTTTCTGTTCCACTCTATCCTCTAACTAACACAACACCCTCAGACACACACTCATACACAGACACACACCCCTCACTCCTTCAAGTCTTCACTCTCGAGATGTCTTAGTCAAATGTTGAGCAAATCATCATAAAAACAAGTGCACAATGAAACTTTAATGAGCACGCCTAATTCTGAGGGATCTGAGGGACAGCTCAGGGAATCAGTGTCACATCCCTGCTGAAGGCAACAACGGAAACTATTTCAAACTGCTTCAAACACGCGTGCGCGCGCACAAGCGCAGGGTCGCACGTGTGTTTGCCTTAGAGAACAGAAAGTAAAAAAGTAAAAAAGGGCGAAGATTTCTTGTTATAACATGAAATTCTGTGTCCGACGCTAAAGAGCTGATACAGCATTCAAAATCATTTTCTTTTTTTCCCTTTTTTTTTTGTTAATGCATTGCTCCTTCAGCCTGATCTGATGAACTCCCCTTTTTGACAGTACTGTTAAAAATCGGCAGTATTATTTAGACTAGAACATTATATATTATCTAAATGCACACGAAGAAAAAGAAATATCATTGAATCACTGCTGCTTCTCAAATATTGAAAGCTTTTAATACGCCTCTCTGACGATTTCTTATCTTGGGGCTAAGGGTTTTTGGCACATTTTTCTTGCACGACGAAGCGAATCCTCATGCTGGCACAACATTGTAAATCAACTCATGAGGCACAAAAGCTCCGTGGACCCGCAGTCACTTGGGTTACAGTCACACACGGCGTGTAAAACACTGATCTGAATTCACCCAACACAACAGAGCAGCCCTGACCGTCCGCAGCTCTCCGCTGTGCTGACTCTGCAGAAGGAAATCACCGGGGAAGTGTAGGAAGCTTTTCTTTTTTTTCTCTTTTTTTCATCAAGGTAGGGCAAGCAGTTACAACTCGGCTTCTGGCTGACAGTGATCCCTGCAGTTTCCTTGATTACTTCAGTTTACGGTTTGGGGGAAAGGAGAGGCGACAGAGTGTCGTGGTCGCGCGTTCCTCTCCGTGAGACCGACCCGTACCCAAACGACGCGCGTTTTTCTCTCAAGTCGGGACGCTTTCAATCTCGGGATGAAAAAGCGAGCGCTCGTTTCCCCGTGTTACTCCTAGAAGTGTCAAGAAAAAAACATCGTTGCTGAGTCTGAAAAGAAACCCGAGCGTGAATCGCAAGATATACATCGGACTGGATTGAAGAGGAGAAAGTTCCCCACTTGAGGGCGAAATCAGACTTTATTGAGGACGCCAACTTTGAAAAGTGCCAGGAGCCCCGGGGTCTGTCAGATACAACATGCAGCAATGGTAAATATGATTTTTCTGCGTGTACTTTCTGAAGTTTTTCAGATGGCACATCGGTGTGACAAATCACGGGAGCTGTAACTTTTTATTAACTTGTTTGCTGGTCAGACGAGAGAAGAAAAAAAAAAGTTTTGCTGAAGTCATATATTTCCCCCTGTTTGCTTTGCTTCATATGACGTATTTGCTAGATTTGTCAGTAAAACTAATAGAAAAAAATGTATTAACCTTGTTTAGATAAATTTTTCTTTACCTTTTCCTCGTCTGTGAGTCTTACAAAATCACCAACTGTTGCGTTTCTGAGCCTTTCAAATCCTGAGGAAAAAACGGGGCTTAAAAAGTAAGTTAACAAAATCTAACCTCACTTGTTATTATTTAAAGCTTTTGCCTGAAAGTGTTTCATAATTCTCTGCTTCTGCGAGACAAATTAAAAACTTTTAGGTGGCGTCTGACAGGAAAAATCCAGGCGCTGTAAATTGTATAACTGTTAAAGTGTTTACATGATATTTATGTATAAGCCACTTTGATACCAGTTGGTATTGAGGCCTTGATTGGAGTGGAGTTCAGTGCAATTTCTTCATACATCAAGGACACACAGGGGCTCATAAAAACGGTGTGTGTTGTTTTAGATCAACGTGGACACACTTGATTGTACCTCAGCTGGGTCTAAAATTTGGAAAGTAAATTTTCTTAGGCCTCATAAAAACCCTCTTCTGAAAATCCTGCTTCAATTTTTCTGCACAATTCCTTCTCCTTTAAGGAACAAACATGTTTTCCTGTGCTATGTCAACGCAGCCAAAACCTTTAGGTAATTTTAAGAGTTTGTAAAGTGTGTGTGTGTGTGTTTTAAATTTTTTTTTTGTTGCCAAATACACTAGTTCATCCCCACTGTTTATGTGCCCCTGTGTTACAGTTCACCCATAAAAACAAACTCATTGAAACACAAGCAGACGGCCAGCTTGAATTTCAAAGTCAGCTTAAGACACTTCAGTTTGGACATATCTGAACGCTTCAAAAGACGAGGAGAGGAAAAGAGAGAGAGAGAGTGTGTGAGGGGTAGAAAACGAGAAACAATGAGGGTGACTGAGATGAATGTTCCCACTTAAAAGTACCTTCACACTTTCGTCAGTGAGATGTGTGCGAGATTAATGCCTAACAGTATTTTGGCCTGGTATGAGTGTGCGTGTGTGTCAAGGATGTTTCATGAGCTGGTGCTGCTACTACAGTGAAGAATGCCAATTTACATTCCTGCAGTGTCATTTCATTACTTTTATCTCCGTGCTGCTGTCTCTCAGCCAGACCGAGTGGGGATCTGTTCAATTTCACATTTCCTTTACCACATAAGTTGCAGATGTTAAAATGCTGCTAATGATTTTCATCATGTTCGAAATGCTTCTGTCTTGTGCTTTTTGTGTCGGATAATTATGACTTTTTCAGAACTGCGTGAAAGCCACCGTGAAACAAATCAGCTTAGCAAATAAAATGCATATTTTGAATGAAACAATAAAAAAAAAATAGTACATTTATAAGACAAAAATCCTCAAAAATTATTAGAGAAAAACACCGTCGTACATGTCCTTTAATATGCAGGAAACAGACTCCCTTCTGCACCAGCCTGTACTTCTGCTGCGTGAGGTTAAAGAAAAAGTTAAAGTTGTCAAAGGATCTGCAGCTAGGTCGTGATTCCTCTGGGTCTGTGAGAATCAGAGAGGGGAGAGCGTGTGTGTGTGTGGGGTGGGTGCCACTGGTTAGTCGGTTCAATAATCTGCTGGACAGGTAGGCCTGTGACGCCCCCCCTTAGAGAGGCTGCTAATGAAGAGAAAGGCTGCTCAGTGGTGCTCTGCTCTGACCCCACCAACCCTCCCTGTCCCCCCTGCTGGCTTCCTCTGATTACTCCTCACAACGAGAACACCCCACACCCCCACCCCTCCACACCAACTCCATCCTCACTGTTTCCCCCCGGCTTTCTTACTTTCTAACTCCCTGCCTCCTCACTTAATAAGAATGAGTGCTAAGTGCATAAAGACTCTGCTGATAACCCACTCGGTGCATTTATGCATTTGCTGCTGTCTCCTATTTATGCAGCTGCTTATGCCTATATTTCAATTGATGAATTTACAGAGATAATCACTGCTTGACCATAATTTCCCAAAATATTTTTCTGTACAATTTTAGTAATGAGGCCGCGTTTGAAAGTACAGCGCTTAACCTCAGAGAGGCACAAGTGAAGGGGAATATGTGTAAGTGCGGATCAGGAAGAAAAACCAACAGCATTTCTTTTAGATGAAAGGAAATATGCACTTTCACTCATGCTAACAGGTAAAGATATTCAGCAAATCTGAGAGAGAGAGAGCACTTTTTCCATCTTCTCCCACGAGTGTTTCTGCGATGCTTCAGCAGCGTCAAAGCTGGATTGTTGCACCGTTCTTATTTATTCAGAGGTGGGTCACTGGTACCGATATGGCGCTGCTACTCTCCATCCATTCCCATCACCGATAATCTCCTGAGTGACTGATAGTGTGTCTTGGCAGTGACAGCAAAGGTAATATTTTGAAAGGGGGGGGGTCACATGCATAGGGATGCCTTAAGATGGAAATCTTTAAACAAGACACCAGAACCTAAGCTGTGAGCTTTGGCGACTAAAACAGAGACACAGTGAAATGTTGAAACAAATTGGATCGCAGGGCTCCTAATTTAATAAAGAACACAGCGTGAGACATACTTGATTTAAAACAATATACATATGCGAGATGTGATTCCATTTTTCGTACCCCAGCACACACAAAGCAAGGAACCGAATCTTCACACACTTACCTTTGTGAAAACATTATGAAATTTGGTCTGTGTTCATGTGATTCCTAACTTTAAAAAGAAAGGAGACACAAATAGCAAAAGGTAATGAATAGGGTGAACAGCTGTTATGACACGAGCATTTAAGATGTGTTTAGTCTCACACTATCACGCAGATTGATATCTGTAAGAGTTTCAGTCTGCTCAATTATGGTATTGTCTCTGCGGTGACAAAACGGATCACATTTGGAAATGGCAAGTTAATCAGATTAAAATCGGCCTCCCATCTACAAAGCGCAACCTGATACCTGTACTTCTATGCATTCATTTTTTTAATGCCCTTTTTTTGTTTTCTACAGGCTTCATTTCGAATGTTAAATGTTAAAACGTCTTATGTGCGATAATGTAAGGAAACAGGAAGAACTGGGGAATACTCGTGTGCTAAAACATGAAGACACTGAGTGCTTGTGGAAGCTTCTCACTCACTCTGTCTTTATTTGTGATAGGACACATTTGGCACAGCGACCCTAATACATTTTCCTGCCCTCTGAGGCGCAGTCATAACTCTTAGGTTTTCAGATGTAATTTGAGGTGGCCTTAATTGATTCTGTCCAGAACTAATTACCAGCGACTGAGTAAAATAAACACCTCAGTGTCACTTGGTGGCAACTGTCCAATCGGTAGGGAAATTACTTTTCACTTGTAATCCATACGTTCTTCAGCGGGGCTGGGATATAATTCGTGTCGACGCTATAGAAATAGCAGAGACGCTGGACCTGTGTAACGAACAGGAGTATAGTTGTAACCAAATGGCTCAGTTGGGAGGTATAGGGTTATGTGGTATAATTTATATTTTATAGCTCCCTTCTGCACTGACTGCACTCCAGAATAAAGTTGTTCGATTTTGTTCCATGAACAGGGAGTGAGAAAATCTGGGATTTCACTTGCGATGGAAATTCCAGACGCCGCTTTGTTCCTCGGTTCCTTCTTGTATTTTTTATTTTCCTGTTGAGTCTCATTTCTTGCTTTCAGATAAAAAGACGACAAACTGCTGCTGCGAATAAGTGAGTGTTCCTTTGAATGACTGCGTGCGTTTTTTTTTTTTTCTGGGTGTGTGCATGAGTGGCCTTTGCCCGAGTGACTCAAAAAGGGATGGAAAGATCTCCTCAGGCCATACAGAGTGATTTGATTAGAAGAGAATAATTTGCCCTAAAGGTGTCTTTTCTCTTCCCTCCAAAAAAGCTGGTGGAAGAAATCTGATATGACAAGATAAGTGGTGGCTCATGAAAAATTCCTGAGGACTGAGACGTAGCATGTTGACTTTGGAATTATTGCCGTGAGTGTCTAGTTCTTTTTCTAGTAACTGTGCCTGACAATGTTTTTTTTTTTTTTACCTGAATAGCCTTTGAAATGATTCCTCTGGTTCTCAATCCAGAATTCTTTCATTTAAAATCTGTTTATGTACTGACCGAAGGATGGACAAAGTAAACTCCACAATTCATTCCAGGCATTTTCTTCTTCAGACTTCTTTACACCAGAGCAATCTTTATTGGTCAGCTACTGTTATTCCTTCCTGTGAATGGCATTAATCATTGTTTTAAAATAGCGGGCTTGGACAGGCTAAAGACATGCTCCAGTGTATATGCAGCAACTCCTTTGCTGGGCTGCAGCCTTTTTAAAAGTTTTGACTGATGTTTTTTTCTAATTGCACAATATTCCAGATCGTGTACCAACTTCATGTTCAGTTTTTGCTCTAAAAAGGAGAACTTGTGCCTTTGGGTTTCTTTTTGTTGCCTGTTACTATATCAAGTAGACTTGGGACCTCTCCGTGTCTATATGCTGAATTCATTGCACCCCTTTACCCTGTCATGCAGACTGTGATGTGATCACGTCATGTTTTTTGGAGTCCATCCATGGACTTAGATGGGATGAAGTGGGCCTAACTGGTCAGCAGCAATACATTTTAAAAATTATTTTGTAATGAAAAATTTATATGATTTTATGTGAAAAGCAGATCATATGCCAGATTATGATTGTCCACATTATAAGGTCTTTGGTGTGATGCGGTGTTTTAGAAATGGAACAACAGCATGTAAGATTTATTTCTCAGGGCACAGTCCTCCTTCTGCTGTTTTCAGGATTTAGTCACAGTTGTGTTTTCCCTACTGGCTAGCTCGCTAGCCGGGCTGCTATTGTGGTATCTCTCAGTATTATTTAGCTGCTTCTCTAGAGAGAAACTGGCAATCGCAGTCCACTTCTCTAGAGATCTAAGCAGAACCTGCAGCAGGTGGAAAATTGGTTCACGTGGTGCTACACCAACCTCACAGCTGATCCAAGACAGTGATATTGGAGTTTCTTGGAAAGATGACAGACTCATTGTAGAGGCAGCTCATTTTACTGTGCCATTATTTATTTTGTTGTTTCAAAGTACTTGGCCAGTGTTGTTTAACAATTTATTTAAGCAGAGTAAAACATCCTCACTCATTTTTTTGCCATTATGCTCATTACGACACGAGTCCTTGTTGACAGATTATATCTTGTGATCGTTCAGTGTGCACCAGTGACAGCCTGAAACTTGTCACCACGTGTCTCACTAAATTTATAACCATGTAAATCCTGGACACTATCATCACTCTTATAGTGAGCATCAGGAAGTATCAATGAGTAAACAAATACATACCAGCACGTTTGATTTTACTGGATGCAACGTTACCATATACAGTTTAAAATATGATTTCAGAGACTTAACAGGATTGTAACATTTTGCTGATGATATATTAGCGCTGCAGCAGTGTATTTATAGTGAAAACTGTTCTGTTGTTGCAACAAGATGCTTCAGGGTTGGGTGTTCTCCCAGTTATACTTTGGCGTGACTCATAAAGAAGCCGTTTTCTTTGTGTAAGAGCGATACAGTCATTAATTACAATTTCCATTTAACTCAAAGCGAGAAATCCTGTATCTAAAAAGCTCATAGGCCTTTCTTCTGGGATCTTATCTACCTAGTAATAGTTTTTTGCATGTATAACTATTCAGGCAAAAAACTGAATATGTCAAATAGCTGTAGTTCATAGTTAAATGTACAAGCATAAGAAGCAAGCATATGGTTAAATCTGAGATTGCAGCTGTGGTTATGTGACAGAATATATGCTTTTTGTTTTATGGAAGTACTTTTTTGCCTTTTCCATAAAAACACATTATTGCAACAGTCAGCTGTGTATCCTACATCTGGATGTTGTTTAGTTCTCATATTAGTGAGATAAAAAAAATAGATAACTTAAGTGTGTGTGTGTGTGTGTATGTTTCTGTCGGTGTGTATTAACTAGTGTGTAAATCCATATATTCTGGGCCAAAGGGAGCCGTAATCACCTTGATTTTTCGAGACTTTAGTTCTGGCAGGCTTTTTTTCTGACAATGATTCTCACTTGAATATATTGATAATATTTCAGACACACTGGTAACCTTGTAGGCTGAATGTATAATCTGGCTTCTATTAGCAAGCCTTAATGCAGAGTTTGGACTCTTTAGCCTTGAATATAATTCTATGTCTTTGATTTTGGATAAAAATCAGCAAAGGATGTCGGTGCATTGTATATGTGTTCAATTACGTTTTGAATGCTTTTATGAATTTATGTGTGTGCAATTTATGAATGTGTGCATGTTTGAAAGACACTTTTCCTCTCAGCGGCAAGGTGATTATTACTGAACCCATAACCTCTGACCCTAATGAAAGAGAAATTTGAATCCAAAACAAAGCCACATCAAAGAGTGCACATTTTAACCCAAACAGTTCTCTTTTCTTAGTAATAACTTATATATGCTTACAGTGTAGTGTTTACAGTGTGACAACAGAAAATTATCTATTTAAAAGTCATTTGTGTTGACTTTTTGAAGGCAAAAGAATATTATGTGCTGGTGGGAGATGGAATTGTTACGGATAAAATATGCGTGTAATTGTAGATAGATAGATAGATAGCGATATAAGCTAGCTAATTAACTTATATACCTATATTTAACAATTATACATTATACTTTAGGGCTGAATAGTTAATCGAATTTGAATGTCAGTCAAAATTTTAGCTCCCCGCGATCGAGCCATATTGAAAATGCATGCCCTGCCTATAGAATGCAAAGCAAAAATAAATCAAGCACTCCCTAATTAAGTGCCTGACCACATGCCTGCATGCACCAATCACAGCTGTTCCCTGCACCTCACGCGGCAAGTTTTGCACAACTAGTCTGGATGAGCAACACAACATAAAAAGACAGATATAAAACAAGAAAGCAAATATCTGGGACAGGACAAGGTGAAGAGCTTGTCACTGGACGTGGATCATCAGTCATTCTTTAGAAATACTTCAGATTCAGCTCATGGGATGTTAACAAAGAGAAAACCATATGTATTCATATCGTGCTGAAAATAATCTTGGCCATAATTGTGCACCCCAACTGTACCTCCTACAGACTTGTCAAGGTAGTGATTAGTTTGTACTGTCTTTTAATCTTGTGATTTGGGAGGAAAGAATATTTATTTTGATGCTATACATTAAATATTTAACTCTGTATGAGTATTTCAATTTCTGTCACAATCTTTTAGGGTTCATTGACTAAGCTGTAGCCCTTTGAGCTGAGCGCGCTTTGCAACGCATCACCAAAAACCTGGATGACATGTTAGAAGTCCTACTGTGTGATTGTTGGTGACAAAAGTGCTATTTATGGTGATAATCATAGTAATTAAGCGGTCTCAGGATGATAGGATTTTGTGTGTTTGTTTGTCTTAGTTCACTTTTCCTGTTTGAGGGAAACTTAACACTCATTAACTGTGTGTGAAGGGCACATCTGTATGTGTTTCTGCCTGCATGTACAGTCTATGATTGTGTGTGTGTGTGTTTTCACATGTGTTTGTGGCTGTGGGTGTTTTTGGAGTGGAGGAGAAATGTGCTGACAGGTAGTGTGTCAGGAGGGGGACAGTGGCGCTTTTGAGACAGATACAAGAGACGAGTCTCAGGGAGAGGGAGAGAGAAAGAGGGCCTCTTTCATGTGACTCTGCATTCCACCAAGGCACAGGCAGGGAGAGGCACAAGACGAGACATGCGTCCCCCCTCGTCACTCCCTCTGCCTCTTCCCCACCGCACCCGCTCTCCCATCCACTCCTCCCCATCCAGCCTCCATCCCTCCCTTCAGCCAGCGACCTTAACATTTATCAAAGAACCCCATGCTGGAATTCCTCTTCAGCATCTGTGTCTTGGTGGGAGAGGCACAGACACACACACACACACACACATGCATACACGGCACAGAGTCACATAAAAGTGCACATTCACTGTCGCAAACCAATCTGTTTTGAATATTGCAAAACTGTGGAGGGGCCGTCCTTGTTCCTTACTAAGGAGGCCGCCCTCGAGACAATGTCACACTGAGACATGGACACATGCTTGCATACACATTCTCTCCTCCTTCTTGTTTCTTTATTGTACCTCCTGTCACTTTGTCCTATTCATTTAACCTTTCATTAGAGCCAGCTGACAGCCCTGTGTGTGTCTGCACAGCTTCAGGAACAATGCCAAAAAAGCCCCACTGTCACAGTTATTAGATTCCTCTGGCCCCCTTTTACCCTGGCAACTCAATATTAAGAGAGGAAGGGTGAATGAGGGAAGGCAGGTTAAGGGAGAACAAGGGGGAAAGGGAGAAATATGGGGTGCGTGGTTGACACTGCTGCCCAACTCCTATGGTGAAGGGTCCTCTTGACTTGTCAAGGACATGTGCCACATGTTGATAGTAGACTGGTCTCCAGCAGAACAGGGAAGGGAATGTTAGCTACAATGCAGAGCAGGGAGACGCCGGAGAAGGAGAGGACACTCGTCTTGTGCTGTGGCAAGCAGCACCCTGGAGGAGTTGGACTGAAAACACAAACAGTTTGTGGAGGAATTCTGTTTTTAATGGGCAAGCAGGAGGGGCAGTCTGGTCCCCAAGGAAGGACAGACCAGTGCCCTCCCCCATTCCCTTCCTTCTCCTGTCTGTCGCCCTGTCTCCCTCACTCTCCTCCTCGGTTCCTCTCTACCCTCACTTTTCTGCTCTTTGCACACTAAGTAATTTAAAGAGAATGTGTGTTTGAGTAATAAATTATCTATCAACAATAATTTGTGTCATTTCATCTGAGAGGAAGTAAGAGGAATATGCATCAGCTTGAGAATTCACACTTTATACATCTATCTGTTGTATTCAAAATGGCACAATTTTCTGTTATTTTAACAAAACACATTCAGGTTGTACTTGTATGTAAATGGTAAATAAAATCATTCTTAGATAGCGCTTTTCTGCTCTCTCTGAGCACTCAAAGCGCTTTGCACAACTTACCTGATTCACCCAATCACACCCAGTCGCACAAGCACTTTTTTCTATGCTCTTTCTATGTAAGTGCTTTATATCTAACACTGAAACACACTCATACTCCGATGGACGTATCTGAGCAACTTGGGGTTAGTAACTTGTCCAAGGACATTTGGCATGCAGACTGGAGCAGACGGGGATTGAATCACCGCCTGAGCTACTGCCACCCCAGTGGTCTGCAAAGTGAGAACATTTTGGTGGATGGATACATGGTCAGTGACCTCCCTGCAGCTAGGAAAACTTGGTGG
>NW_005187423.1:1944492-1948130 GCF_000239375.1 Pundamilia nyererei | reverse complement strand
ATTATTTTAACCAATGAAAATGAAATGAAATATATTTCCTTTAAAGTACATTTTCTGCTTCAGTTTAGTTGCACATCCCTGCAGTTACTCAGACACAGGGTTGGAATAGAACAAATTCATCAGATTTCCAGTCTGCTGTAATTTTTTATTTAGCCAAGTTCAGGTAACATTGTAAAATCTCCATTCTCAAGGCTATTAAATCCAAAAATTCTTTGGGCCGCATAGGTTCATATGAATTTTATAAAATATCGAACCAAACTAAACTTTACGCAAAATGCACCAAGGCATGCTCTGTTCACTGTGCACTCCAGACGCACTCAGGAAATACTTCTGAATCTGCTGCGAGGGAAGCTGTGAAGCATCTCTAGTAACACCCGGTGCACTTCAGCAAAGCTCAGTAAAGCTGTGTTTAGGTCAGTCCAGCGCAGTCAGCAGTGGGCAGTGATGCTTCTTCAGTAATACATTAGCTAAAATGGATCAGGGCCTGGTGTAGTGTGCTAAGGCATTGGTTGCTCTCGTAGGGGGGCAATGAATTGCTCACGTGTCATTGGAGAGTGAGCAAGTACGCCCATGTGCACCCACACACACACACTGACACACAAGCACATTTTCCCCGACCCTAAAGGAAGAAAGAGGGACACCAATGGCACAACAGCCTGAACCCTGACCATCGGGCAGCAGTCTTGATGAAGCCCATCTCTCACTTCTGTCACTCAATTGCTCCTATTTCTCCTCCTCCCCCCGAGGCCGCCACTCGCTCTGTGTGACTGACTCTTTATTTATTTCTTTACCCTCATCTCGTCACTTAGTTAGAGTAGCGACCAGCAGTCTGTCTCTCTTCTGTCCTCTCTGTCATCCTTCTTTTTTTCCAGCCTCTCCCTCCGCCTGGAGGCTGTCGATCCACCTGTCTGCTCCACATCTCTCTAATTCTCTGACTGGACTCTCTCTTTTCTCTCTCAGGGCTGTAATTGATGGTGGTGTTATTGTGTCCAGTTCTCCAGCCTTAAAGCTGTTCCTCCAGGTCAGCACTACCTCACCATTTAAAACACCCCGTGAATTCACGGTCGACAGCGAGGAACTTTTTTTGAAAGCGCTGAAGCCAGGGATCCCAATTTGCTTTGGCTGTTTTAAGCAATCAATGTGTGCCTGATGGGATTTTAAGCTGTTCTTCAAATTCAAAACAATCTTGACATCTGCGCTTGAACTCTATTCTGTCATTTTGAATTAGGGACAATATTTCCTTGGAACTTCATGTTCCTTCTCAAGAGAAGTGTTTGCCCTTGGCCGCGATAGAAATGCACTCAGTGGCTTTGACTGTGGTCTTTGTTTGGTGGTCCTTTCTTGTAGCACATTTCAGCTGAGTTTTAAACTATTTTTCAAAGGATGTGAGGTGGGAAGAAGTTTTCAAAGTATCCCGGAGAAAAAAATACTTTACCTGTTCAGAAGTTTTATTTCTAATTCTTCATTATTTTCATACTTGTCCCCTCTAAAGTGATCAAGGTCCTCATACATTCAATTCACTTGCACTTTTTTTTCAGTGAAACTATCTCAACATTGTGGTTATTGAAAAATTTGCAAGGTTAAGGAGTGACTATACCTGCAGTATGTGCATTTTCCTACTGCAGGTATATATATAAATGTATACATACTCTAAGGTCTTTCTTTGCCTTTTTCTGTCTCACTTTGTCTGCTTCTCTGTCTTTCTCTCTTGCACTCTAGGCTCCAGTCCCTCCTCAGCATGAACCTTGTATTTATTACCCTCTAAGTAATCACTTTGCTTTCTCTTTTGATAGACTGTTATTGCTCTAACTAGCTGAGGTCCCTATAGGTATTTGGAGGCTTTCCAGTTTTATTAGACAAAGGCCTCATTATTCAAGGCCAGCATTAAGACTACCATTAGATCCATTTGCCCCCTAGTCACATGTATCCAGTTGCAGCCAATTCATATTATAGCCCCTGCACACTTAGTATTTACAGCACAAACATACCCATTCCCTCTTGTCAAAGTTAAATATAGACAGTATTCAAAAAGCAACCTTGCCACTATGAGAAGTAGCTATGAAGTTGTCTCTGCTTGTCTCCTCCTTATGGTTTTTGCACACATAATGTGGTCAATATCGATGTCCAGTAAAAGTTACTGTGCACATTTCTTCAAAGAGAGAGCCCCCCCCCCATAGAAAGCCAAGAGTATTGCATATAGAATGGTATTATTGTTGTTATCCATCATCCATCCATCCATTTGCTTCTTCTCCAAGGGTCTAAGGGTCGCAATATTGATGGAGCACTAGAAATAATGGCATGTGTAACAGTTGCTTTTGAACTATTTCAAGTCACCCAAGATCTCTGCATCATGGTTCACATTTGTTTTACTTTTGTTTTCTATAACATAGCCACCTTTGGCTGACTCCTTTTCTTCTTGTGTTCCTTTCTTTGCTCTTACTTAAGTAAGGGCACTAAGCTGTGCTTAGTTTTTCTAAGGCAACGAGTTTGTTCTGGGAACTAATTAGATTTTACATTTTAGGGTCTTTTGTAGGGTTACACAGTTGCTTTGTTTGATCCATTGTCCACCATTTTGATGAAAGCTATAGAGACATATCCTCCTCCTTTTTTGTTTTCGGGGTCGAGCCTTCTTTTCCCCAGAAAATTAACCATTACATCTTCATAATCATCAGTTAAAGCACACAAGCTGCCCATTGCCTGTTACAATCTCAAGGCAGGCATTTCCCACAGCAGCCTTGACCAACATTCAATGGCTTTCATTACAAGGAGATGCCGTTAAATTAAATGGAGCTCTACTGGCTGGTCACAGTGTCTTTTAGACTACAAACATTAATATAAGATGTGTTTACCCCACTTTTCAACACGAAGATGTTGGCTATAGACTATAAGAAATTCCAGACCTGCATTGAGCATTTAGTAAGACTTCACTTTTCAAGGAGAAGCCATCATAAGACCAGGTGTCCCTGATATTTCTTGATTACATGAAAATGATTGGAAATAGCAGCAGTTTGACTGCACCCAAGCATGTTAAGTGTCTGCGTAACACCAGAACGCTTAAAAACCCAGATTCATGTAAGACTCTGATTCTTCACTTGTTTGAACAAATTCATAAAAGCAGGTATTTGTCATAGCAGTATGTTGACAGAATAGAAAAAGGTGGATATTAGCTGTGATGGCGTAATGCAGTACTGTGTCAGTGTGTAGTGTGCACATATTTTGTGCTACTTTATGGCATCTTCAAAAAAGGTGATCTTGACCTGGAAAGACAAAATCTAAGGTTTACTGCACTAATAACAACTTGCTACTAACTCGTGGCTCAGTCACACTGGAGTGAAAATATGACATAAAAAGCAGTAGTTGCCCCTTGATATCAGCGAATATTTTCACATTTGGTGGGGATTTCAAGTTGTTGCAGAGCCCAACTGGCAACCATCCTCAGGCTCTGGCTATCATAGGTTTGCACCAGTCGTCCAGTGGCTGTCAAACTTTGAGCAAGCAATGATGGTCTGAATTGATTGTAGTCACTTTTGGAAAAATTGACAAAGATTTGCAAATTATTTCCATTAAATGTACAAACGCAAACAGATTTCAAACATTTTGCAATTAATTTGAGTCAGTCTACACTACAACTCGTCTGT
>NW_005187423.1:1939785-1943179 GCF_000239375.1 Pundamilia nyererei | reverse complement strand
CCCATGTCTGCACACAAATGGTTTAATTTTAAAAAGTCTATTCTTCACTTTTGGGAATCTGTTGAGTTTTTCCACACCAAAATACTGAGTTTTCCCAAAAAAGTTCCTTAAATGTAGCTAAATAAAATGTTGAATAGAATTGTGGATGTAGAAGAGTAATCTTTTTCTTCATTTTTGTGTACGCTCATTTCGAGCATTTCATATTGATGATGTCACATAACTCTACTCAACATTAAGAAAGGTTACGATGTATAAATAATCGTTTTATAGTCCTAATGCAACAGTGCAAGTACTATCATTAACCTTGTTTATAATGTTGCATTCACAGTCCACAATAAAACCACTTTTGACAAAGGAGGAGACCTTAGGTTCAGTTTATACTTCAAGAATAAACACAGTGTTCTTCAGGCTTGCAGACAAAAGATGGAGATGTTAAAAGCCACTTTTTCTAAGTCAGGCATATTAGTCCAAAATAGAGTTGTAAGCTTTGTCAAAAAAAACAAACCTTTCAACCATTTCATCAGAAAAAGTTTAACTGAGACCCAACAGGCAAAGAACGCTGAGGTACTGCACAGCTCTGGTATTTGGATGAAAGAGGACATTTAGCCTTTTTTCTTTTTGTGTTCCAGTGCTTACAGAAAAGCTTCAAAAAGTCGCACTGACATGTAAATGGCGTTTTGGCTTCACTAGCTTAAGTGCAGTGACTGTTTTTACTCATTGTCATCATGTCTAAGATTGGAGGCAGCTTTTGCTTGTAAGTGATAGTTATGAAGTTGGCATGCTGTACCTAGCATCTAAAACAAGTAAACACAGGAAAAACATATGCAACTGCTGTTGAAAAAAAAACTTGCTATGTAACAGGTATACATAGATCAGCAAAAACATACACATCTACCACCGATGTCTACAAAGTTGTGTCTAACCTGAAATCTAAACTGTATGCTAGTGTCGCAGAATGACTATTATATTATAATACTGGCTTAAAACCCGCCGTTTACCTGCGCTTCATTGAATTTCTTCACTTTGACATTCAGAGCACTAGGCAGTCATAACATTGCATTAATGCCAGGACTCACCATAAAATTTTTTGTAAAAACTAACTTCAACCCCATCTTTGACCATAACTCCATAAGTTGCATAATTGCAAAGAAAAATGCTAAAAAGCACTCAGAAGGTTGACACTGGGTGTAAGGAGAGGTTGGGGGGGGGGGGGGGGGGGGGGGGGGGGGGTGGATTTGAGAGACAGGAATTGCTCAATGACATCCCCAGCAAAGAGAGTAATAGTGAGTAACACAGACTCACAACACACCTGGAGGGCTCTTTTAAGTTCGGGGACTTTATACCTCTCCCAAATCGCCCAAGGCAGATAGTAGTCTGGATGAACACCGTATTGGTGCTGAGCTGTATCAGTTTGAGCTGCCAGCTCCAGTCGTGGTAATGCCCGTAGCTATGAATGTGGCAATGGACGTGCTAAAGAGGGACTATCCTGCCACTTCCAACCACTGTTGAGTCATAGGAGGATCTTAAGAGAATGAACGCAGACCAGTAGTACTCATAGAGATGTCAAAAAGCCAACTGCCAACATTACTTAAAAAACTGTGAACTGTCTCTTTGAAATGAAAAAGTATCTGCTGATAGAGAGCCATATCTCAAGGTTTCCCACTCAAGAGTGATGGCTAGGGGATGTGGCCTGTTATTTATTTATTTGTGTGTGTGTGTGTTTTGAATATAATACATAATATAGATAAGACCCCAAATTATTGTCACTATGTCAAGCCTCACAAGTTTCAGTGTGATTTAATACATTATATTGTACTTATATAGCACTTTCCCACTCATTTTGAACACTCAAACAGTTGGTGGTTTTTGCATGCCTAAGCACATTTTATGTTGACTCTCAGATGGATGCATTTGGGGCAACTTGAGGTTTGGTAGCATCTTGCCCGAGGATACTTTGACATGCCGATTTAAGAAGCCAGGGATTGAGCCACCAACCTTCTGATCAGCAGAGCACCCACTCTACCTCCTGAGCCACAGTCACCCCTAATCATAGCAACTAATCATTTGTACTTATTCAATTATTACTGGTTAATCAACAAATAGGGTTAGCCTACAAACTTAGCTGGTGGCCTGGTGGTTTTCATGAACAGGGTTGTCTGGGATGGAGTGAAATTCCCAGTCTAAATTATTGTCTCAGACCAATTTTGTGTATTGGTTAACATAAAAAAAACATTGAAAGTATCTGGAACTATCCGTATATACACAATATATATCTGTCCTGTATATATAGAGAGAGGGCGAGAGAGGGAAAGAGGGGAAAGGAGAGAGTGCCACTTTAGAGTAAAGCTGTCATTACTCCGGCTGGTGCACTCCCTCATAAATACTGATAATGAGACGCTTTCAGCAGCCTAATCATTTGCCAATGTAGGAGTTAGTAGTGTTAGAGGAACACTCATTTCTTCTTCTGTCTGGAGATGACATTACAGATTCTGTTAAGTCACTGCTATAGCTAGTCCTGCATAGAAAAGAATGTATCTTTCTTGCACTCCTCTTATGGCAGCAAGCAAAACCAAACTGTTTGCTCCATAAACAAACTGACTGAAGTGAAGCAAAAACCAGAAAAGATTTGCTACTGTGCGATTCTTTTTTTCAGCTGCTGTTTTTGTACATGTTTGTTTTTCAAAAATATCACCAGAATGCAGGAAACTACATGTCGGACTCTAGAAACTAGGTAAAAAGGTCAAATAGATTTCTGTACCCCAGTTAACCTTTTGTATTAGCTGTGGTCCAAATATTTTAATTCCTATCATAGTTAATAATATGACCTGCCGAGAGGTTGTATTGGATAATTTTAAACCTTTCTTAATATGACGTTCAACCAATAACCTCCCAATCACAAGTCCACCAGTCTGTCTTCCATTTGACATTGTCAGTTTACATGCCATGTTCTACAGTCAGCGTGGTTTATTTCAATAATGTCAGGATTGGATTTTTTTTTCTTTTTTACCTTTTGTTATAGCCCCTTTCAAGAAATCAGTGGTTTCTACGCACTGTGAAGTAGAAATTCAATGATTTTGCACTTTTGTCACAAAGGACTCCATAAAGTCCATTCTGTATGTTGCAGAGTTTGTGCAGATATTTTGAGCATGTCTCAAGTTATCTGTACCAACAGGTTCACTGTGTGATGTCCTAAAAGTGTTGGGGAGTTTCCCCCTTCAGGGCAGCCACATGAAGGGCCTCATATGCCCCCTCCTCTCCTGCCTACTGGCTCAGAAAGCACTGAGATCTCTGGAGGCATTTCCAGGATAAAATAAACAAGAAAATGCCTGTGAAAAGGAGCCTCTGACTCTCTCTCTCTCTCCATGTGTATATATATATATATATATATACATAT
>NW_005187423.1:1925348-1939710 GCF_000239375.1 Pundamilia nyererei | reverse complement strand
TATGTATGTATGTATGTATATCCCATGGGCCATCACTCTAATGCTTGATCCTAAGAAGCTCTATGAAAGCACTGTATAGCATGTCATCTTTTGCCGTCTATCTTCCACTGGCCATTAAATAGCATACCCTTGATCGTTTTAATAGTCCCTCCATACTGCCTCTCTTTGACTCCGACAGTGATTGGACAAACACTGGTGTCCCTAGTGATATAAGAGGAATACATTGAGGAGCTATTGTGGTTTTCCAGGGCCTGACTGTGTATTGTTTACTGGGTCTGCTTGATTGCCCTCTGTCCAAATCAGAGGGTACAGGCAGGCAGGGCAGAGGTCTACAGGGATGCACTGTGTTGTGGACTGTCCCATCGTGCTAAGAATATTCACTCAAGCTATGACTCTGAGGTGGAACCCATCCGTAGCTCAGTAAACACACACACACACACACACACACACACACACACACACACACACACACACACACACACACAAAGAAGTCATACGTTTGAGCTCCTGGGACCATGCATAAATGTTGAGGAGTGTATCTGAGGACATGTGTGGTAGGAGGCTGAATCTTTCTCCACGTCACAAATAATTACTCCCTGCGTGACTTTGCTTTTAAGTGGAAAACACTGGAGACCGTCCTCACTGACAGTGGCACATATATCTCCAAAGCAATAACAAACATATGCTTTTGGAAATTATACACTAGCTAGGTGTATACTAAGTTTGGATTAATAAGTATAGACATCTTTTCCCCTGGTCTTCTTACATCATAGCTCTAGGTCATGGAACCCAACAGCAATGGCAACCCATTTATCTGTTAATCCCTTACTTAAAACTTTGAATAACGCTAATTAGAGACTCTATTTTACCACAGTTGCACCTCATTGACCAGATGGTGGGAATATTCAGAGAGCAAGGTTACATCGCTAAGTTACAATTTGATAAATGCTAAAGGCTAACACAGTCATTCAAACTTTAAACAGTTTTGGAATTTTTTTCCCCCCTTAATCTCATGAGCGGTTATCTTTAGCGGTGTGTGTGTGTGCTTTTGAAGCATCGTGGAATTTGTGTTTCATGGTCACAGTTTCAGAGCAGGTCTGGTCCTCAAGGCTGCCACGGCTAACCTTGCTAACTAGCAAGGTAACATTTGCATATCTTATGAAAGCAAAGCACAGTAAGCAAAATATGGCATTTTCTGTACTATAAAATGCTAGCCAATCAAATAACTCTCAAAACTGCAATTGTTTGATCAGGCGTGGCGCCAAAGTATTACCTTTCATCTTCACAGGGGGATGTTGGGGTTTGGGGTAAACAGACCTGCAGTACTCTTACCAACCACTTTATTCAGTACACCTCTCTAGTTCTGGGGTTGGACACCCTTTTGCCTTCAGAGCTGCCTTAATTCTTCATGGCATGGATTCAACAAAGTGTTGGAGACATTCCTTAGAGATTTTGGCCTGAATTGACATGATAGCGTCACAAAGTTGATACAGATTTGTTGCCTGCACATCCATGATGTGAATCTCTAGTTCCATCACATCCAAAAGGTGCTCTATTAGTTTGAGATCTGGTGACCACAGAGGCCATTTGAGTACAGTTACGTCATCGTCATGTTCAAGACACAATTTGACACATGTCACAATATGAACTTTGCGACATGAGCTGTTATCCTGCTAGAAGCATCCATCAGAAGGTGGGTCTCTAAGTCTACCAAGAATATCCCAAAAGTCATCACGCCACCAAAAACAACCTGAATTGTTAATATGAGGCAGGACAGATCCATGCTTTCACATTGTTTACATCAAATGCTGACTCCACCATCTAAATGTCGTAGCAGAAATCAAGACTCATCCAACCAGGCAACATTTTGTCTCCTATTGCCTGATTTTGGTGCAAACGGTTTCCTGTTCTGAAGTGGCAGGATTGGTACCAGGTGTGGCCTTCTGCTGCTGTAGCCCATGTGCCTCAAAGCTTCATGTACTGTACATTAAGACATGCACTTCTGTATAGCTTGGATGTAACAACTGGTTATTTGAGTTATTGATGCCTTTCTATCAGCTCAAAGCAGTCTGGGTATTCTCCTCTGATCTCTGATGTCAACAAGGACTTTTCTTCCAGAGAACCGCTGCTCCCTGTGTATTTTAATCTTTTTGGACCATTCTCTGTAAACCCTTGAGATAGTTGTGTGGGAAAATCCCAGTGGTTTCTGAAATAGACCAGCCATTCTGACACCAAAAACCCTGTCATGTTCAAAGTCACTTAAAATGTCCTTTCTTCCCATTCTGATGCTCAGTTTAAACTTCAGGGTTAGGGTTAGGGTTGTTTTAGCAGGTTGTTTTGACCATGTTTAGATGTATTGAGATAGTGCCATGTGATTGGCCGATTACATATTTGTGTCAACGTGTAGTTGACAGGTACTGTACCTATGGAAGATTGAGTGCGGGCGATCAGATTTTGTTTTTGTCGTAACAACCTCAACACATTTTATCTGGGCAAGCTATTCTTAGCTTTATCAATGATGGAAGAGCATTTATTTTTTGTTACTTAAGAAATCACAGAAATACATCTGTTTATCACACATAAAGGGAAGGAGCTGTGGGAGCAAACAGTGCTGGTATGAACGGGTCAACAGAGTTTCAGGCTATGAGGCTTGTATGTTGTGTCTACATGAATCTGACTTGACACCTAGTTTCTAAACAGCTATGAATTCATCAAATCACTTTAAGCATATTGCCAAAAACTAAAAGATGGAAGTGCTGTTTTGAAAAAGAAGAAGAAATTACCTTCAGTATGACTGTAGCTGGCTTGTTTACATGCTCAGATCCTCAAATACAACTCTCACTGCCCAACTTCTAACATATTGACAGTTGTTCGGGACCCCTGGCATCTTGTGTATAGCCTTGAGGTTACCCATATTTTTTTAATGTGCAGGGTTAATGTTTTATGGGGAATATTTTAAACTTAAAACTGTTTAAACCTAATCATGTAGTTTGGGTGCCTAAACCTAACCAAACGGCAAAGTAAAAGTGAAAGTAAAAACCAGCGAAAATGGAAGTAATCAGTGAGTGAAAGCAAAGCTAAACAGAGATTTGTGATTTACAACACCAAACACGCTTCAGTTTTTCTACAAGAAACAAGGTCGTTACCTCTTGGCGTACAATTCTGAGCAAGTGAAGAGTTCAAATTTCAGTTTGGCATTAAATGTAAGTCACTTTGTCACTTTGTTTTTCTTTTTTTTTTCTATTTGAAACCTAAAAGGCCACTTTCCCATGATACTTCCATCTAGTTCTGTATTTGCAGAAGCTGAGTGAAATAAAATTTGATTATCATGGAAAGATGTTGGGAGAATTCAATCTGTATGTTTGTTTTGTGCCTGTAAAAGTTTTGACCCTGTCTCCGAGGGTTGCAGTGACTTGATGTTGTTTAGACTCATCTCCCTTCCTTCTTCCCCTGGAGAGCTGTCTTTGTAACAACCCCAGCATCCTGTTCACTGCTCCACTGCATCCATATCGCGCTAATGATCATGGGAGTGGACAGCTGCTTAATGCAGTAGTGTCATCAGTGCTGCTTTCTGATAGCAGCTCCATTGCACTTGACGGGACTCAAATGTATCTGCTCAACACGAGCCCCCCGCATTTAGCAGATCGAGTAATGTGATTTCGGAACACCTCGGTAAAGGTGTATTAGATGTGTGGCATGTAACATTCGCAGGGTATGATTACAAGGCATATCACATTTTTAGTACATGATTACAAACAAGGTTGTTATTGCTTTTCACTGCTTGGTAATCTGTCAAATTTCAGCAGGTAGCTCCCAGTGACTTTACAAGTGTCTCATAAATGATTCCTAGTGGAGAAAGAAGTTTTAAAATCATGTTCCTAAATAAAAATCCATGTAATAAAAAGAGAATTTCTACATTTTAAAAAAGTACCTTGTAGAAAATGGGGTGGGTTAAGGGATTTTCTGTTAAGCACTGTAATTTAATAAAGGATACCAGAGCCACTTTTATTATCATGCAGTACACATGCGGTAGAATCGTGACTCAAACAGTCAGGATTAAAATGTTATGTCTCCGACAAAATGTCATAATGATTATTTTTTAACATCAAAAAAAAAAAAAAATCCATCCATTTGCTTCCGCTTATCCTTTTCAGGGTCGCGGGGGGCGCTGGAGCCTATCCCAGCTGTCATAGGGCGAAAGGCGGGGTACAATATTTTAAATAGTTTTTAAACTAATAATATCACAGATTTCCCTGTCAAATTAAAGTAGTTCTGCACAGTAAATGGGTTGTGGAATAATTAGTGGTTTACTTAAAGCAGACCTTTTTTTCTGAAAATGCACAATCCTGAATTGGATGGATGTATTTTTGGTCATAAAAACAGCCTACAAATATAGCATTGCATCGTCAGTATCTAAACTATTAAACATCAAACTTGCAATGGAAAAACCCTTGTTTGTTTTGCATTTTGAAAACGAGGTCTTATGATAACTTTGTATCTTTTTTTTGTCATTCATTAAATATTTTAAACTTGCTCGGAGTTACAATCGTGTCTCCTGTGAGGTTTTACAGCGTCAAAGATTCAATGATTAAACCTGAAAAATACGTGCGTTATCACCTACAGTACCTCTGGGGTTATTAGTACCATTGTTTAAGAAGCACTGATTTTGAACATAAAACTTTTATAGAACATGAACTGGGCTTTAAAAATCAGCAGTTCATAAACATCGCTTGGGAAACAAACTGGGCTCTGAGTAAACACTACTTAGCTTCAAACTGGAAAGTTACTAGAGAAAAAGGAGATTGCACCAATTAAGTGAAGAAGAACTCTTCTGTAGAAATATGTGAATTGGTTGCCAAGTAACAACTACGGCGTCGTCAAGTTATGATGTGCACGAATTGCAGTCAATCAATCAGTGTGAAAAGAGTAGCTATAATAGCTGACATTGACTCTTAGTAGCTTAATCAGCTGCAAACAAAGAAGAAGATTCATAATTACTTATTACATTTGAGTTTTTTAAGTAATATTTCTGATTTGAAATTTAGGGTAGTACAGTATACAGTACAGAAGTACAGTGTTGGAGGAAAAAAAAGAAAAAGAAAAACAAACCTAAATAAGAACTGAATTTGAGATTTTTTTGAAAACAGTTCAAGTGTCCACATAAAAAGAATTACTTGTTATTGTAACAAGAATAAAGGAAGCTGGTTACTTTGACCCTTGACTGCAGTATATGTAGTCATTTAGTCATCTGTGCTCTTTCTCTCTCTCTCCCCAGACTTGGTAGTGGTGCTCCTGTCCGGTGCAGCTAAAATAACAACCGAGCAGTTGGAATAATACCACACAGTACAAGTTTCATAAGAGTGTAGAAGGAAAGGTACACCCTCACAAAGTGATGTGGGATTTTAACATGTGGCTGTTTGCACTAGCATGTCAGCGTGTGTGTGCCAGCAGCTTTTATTTCAAGCAAAAACAAACAATAAAAGAAAACAAACCACACACACATATGGAGTAGTTTCGCAATTAAAAACTCACCACTTTTTAACTTTTAATTATATTTTAATGGAAATTCTGTTTGCGGACCAACATTAAACCTACATGTCACCGTACTTACCTATCTTGTTTTCATTTTGTTTTGTTTTTTTAAAGAATGTATTTAGGACTCCAAAAAAACCCCCCACTGATAAAATAAAGTGATTAAGCTGTCAGCGCTCATTGATCGTGCTTCTGGAAAGCTAAATGTCATTTTTCTGAAGTTTGAGGCCCACATGAAGAATGTCCTCCAGGGTGAAATAGGATGGTGGCAGGAATCTTAAAGGGTGATGTCTCAAAACCTGGGCATTCAACAACACATACAAAAGGAATTATGTGTACTCCTCATTTGATGTACACCACATCAGCCCCCTCGTTTGAGATTCCTGTCTGTCCCTCCTGTCTGCACTCTTACCCTCTCTTTCCTCTTCTTTTCCTCTGTCCCTCTTCCCATCCTCCCTTCTTGCAGTTCATATTTCAGTTTGCTCCCAGGAGCTCGCAGGTCTGTGCCAGACGGAAATTCGCTGAGGCTGCAGGAGCCCCCTTGGAGGCCACATGGAGGAGGGACAGGAGGGGAACAATCAGGCCCAGTCCTCCCTCGCTATCCCTCCCTCATGTTTTCTCCTTTTACCCCCCACCCATGCCTCTTTTTTTCTCTTTCTCACTTACTTTCATTTCAACCCTCTCTCTCTCTCTCTCCTGTCTCTTTCTGTCTCCTCTGTATCCAGCCTGCCAGGCTACGCAGGTCCTCAGGGTGACTTGCATTTGACGGGGTACCTCAGCACAGAACCCTCTTCTCACCTCCTTCATCCAGCACTCCCCCTCCACAGCTTCTCCTCCTAGCTGGCTCCAGCTCTCCTCCTTTCCCTCCACTCTCCTCCTTCCTTCTCCAGATCTCTCCCCAGGGGGAAGACGGTGAGGCCATCCAGTCCTGAGCTGTCCATCAGCGAGGGTGTTTACTTGCAGCGTGACAGGCCGACACATCTGGAGCGCATATTCACTAGTGTTCACACTCTCACCCCCCCACGTACTCTTTGCTGGCCCTATATATATATTCTTGTGCTGCCACCAGACACATTCCTTCAGCTCATTTGAGGGTTCTTTGTCGTTGTTATGGCGAGCCCACCTCTAACTTATATACACTCACTCAAAGCACATACAAACACACACAAAGACTCACACACTCAAAGATTTGTTTTCATCCATTTTCCCTTTTTCTTTCACCCCTCCAGTGGTTTTTCAGTTGCATGACAGAAATTGGAGTTAACCAGCGGTAGGGGTGGGCTGATGAGGGGAGTGGGGGTGGGGGGCAGTGATGCGGATGGGGCAAAAGTCAGACTTCTCTCATCCACTTCTCTTTCTCTCTCTCTTTGTATCTCTTCCTCTTTTCTCTCTTTTCAGTGAGTGCAAACTAATTACAGCAACTCCTCCGCTCCTTTTTGGAAACCCATGACTACTGCTCTAATGAAGTGACAACTTTTCTTCATTTTGCATCTCATGTCTTGCTCCCTCTCTCACTCTCTCTCTCTCTCTCTCTTTCCCCCCTTTGCTAACTCATCCTCCCACCCTGCATCACACCCACTCGCCCACCCTGTCTGTTTTCCCAACATTCCTGTGCTGGTGTGTGACTGTGATGGCTTGTCATCTCCCAGGAATGTCCTGCTCTCCCACCTCGTCCCCCCCGATTTGGCGTGAAGCATTTGCTCCTGGTTTCCGACTCTGCACACGTACACACGCATACACACGCGCGCGCGCGGCCACGCTCTCGAAATGCTAGCTTTTAAAAAAATGTGTTCATGCAGATGGTGTCCATTGGGCTGCATACCTACCCTTGGCGTGTGGCCACAACAAGCACAGCCATTCTCAGATAGTCCCCAGCTTGTTTCTTTTCAAATGTACAAAGTGTGCACAAAGTTATTTTATCTTATTTTCCGTGCGGTAAAAGGAGCCATTTGCTCTCTATGTTAACCTGGAGAATTCTCTTGATTACACTACCAAATATGAGCTGAGTGGTTTTTAAGGAAAAACACTTTTAGGCAGTTTCATATACAGTACTGTATAAACAATATATCCACTTAGTAAGAAAACACAATGTTCAGCTCATAAACCGAGGACAGATACCACTGTGCAAAATTAATGGAGAACAACATTATTAAAAAGTTTTTTTTTTTTTAATATTTAAACGTTTTCTAAGAAAATGACCATGTCTGCAGTTCTACATCTTACTCCCCTTGCAACCAAAATGGAAGAGATTGTATAATATAAAGCACATGCAATTTTAAGACAAGATTTAGCTTGGAAAGCGGCACATAATGACCTTCTCTTACTCTAGGCATTTCTTATATTCTACTGTCTGCATGTAGTGAAGACTTATCAGAAGCCTAATAGCAGACAGGAACATGCAGCACTCAATGACGCGAGGGAGCACTTCCAGAGGAGGACAATAAGGAGAATACTGTGTGTATGTCTGCATTTTATATGCCTGTGTGTGTTTGTGTGTGTGTTTTTGTGAGCGCGCGTGACACAGTCTTCGGTCTTCTCATTGGCACCATTCTCTGGAACAAGTCTGGCTCCTTCTGATGTGTGTGATTACTTGTGTGTGTGTGTGATTATTTGAGAGTGCATGCACGTGTATGTGTGTATGTATTGGGGGAATGTGCAGGAGATATCACCAGGCTCTCATGTTTATTCAGCTCAACGCCTGGATGACCAGGACTTATCCGCTGTCCTGATTACCCTGCCTGGCCTGCCACCATTAATCCTTCAGAGACCTCAGGCCCCCTTAAACAGTCCTATCTTATACACCCATGTAGAAACAGACACACACACATGAAACACATGCACAGCCAGTGGTTGATTTTGATATGTGTATGCATATATATCTAGATGTGTGTGCATTTGTGTGCATGTCCTGTCATTTGGGCCTCTAGGAACCACAAAGACATTTCCCCAAGTTCAAAGTTTCTTTAATTTCCAGTGACTTGGATGCACGTCTGACACAGAACACAAAACAAAACACAATGGCTCAGTCCAGTTTGTGCCACGATGTTTTCTTCATCATCTCTCTGTGAAGGTCTGCATAATCATATTATTTTATGAGTAAAAATGATTTCATTGTAAGTCTTTTCCCATAACGTCTATATTTTTTTAGGAGCCACAAGATTTTTCTGGTGAGGAGGATGTTAGAGTAAATGTGTGTGATCGTGTGTCTGCCATTGTGCACATGCGTGAGTGTGCATGCATGTGTATTCAGGACACCAGGGTTCTTTTCAGTAATAGTGACTTGCGCCAAGACATAATATTGACCATGGCGGCGTTCCCTATTCCGGTTTTGCCCATAATAAATGATGCAGATTAGAAAAGTAGAAACACATTGGACTGATAAGTAGGATTTTGAGCTCGCTTGCTGTGCCATTGAAGAGGGAGGGACTCTCTTCTAACTTTACCTCAATTCTTCAGCAACGCACAGACGCGACGTGTGTTTCTGCATACACGCACGCCTACAGTATCTGAAGTTTTTTAACTGTGGTCTGCATATGTGTAGAGCAAGCTGGTGTTGAGGGTGTTTGGACTCTCAAGGAATGACGATGGCGTCTTTTGCCAAGTCCCATTTGAATATATACACAGTGGGGAACCCTGTCATTATAAACAGAAGCTCATACTCCTGGGTGAGCAAGCATGCACATAAAAACACACGCAGGCGCCCACACAAAAGTTGCAGAAGATGGGGACAAAACACTGGAACTCATACAGCTGGAAAAAAGAGCATGACTAGTTCATATCTCAAGCCTTAGGCAAACAAACCTAAAGTTGAAAGCTGTGAATGATTGCGTGTGCGCATACTGGAGGATGCTTGTTTTATTGTCACTCCCCTCTCCATTTCAAATTTTCTTTGTGAGATGAAGCGGCTGCTGACATGCACTCTTGGCTTTGTCCTTTATACTGTTTGTCTGCATCTGTGTTTTCACCTTTCCCTTATGTCTTTAACCTGTATTGGGATGGGCCACTTGAGCACCTGAGAACTCTGATATACACACACATACACTCACACGCACCCACACCCACACTCACACACTGAGTCGTCTCGTCTGACTCCTTCCCCTCTTCTGACACTGCTGCTTCGCTCGCCTCCTGTCCCTGTCTTCTCCTTTTTCCCATAACAAATAACAGTGGAGAATTCCCCTCGTTTTTCTCCTGGGGAATTTTCATTACCGCCCAGTCCCCCTGCCCAGAAGGACTCTCCGCCTTGAACTGTTCAACAGCTGTGGTGTGGACACTGTCTTCCAAAACAGACTCACTGTTCACAAACACCCGCTGGACTTAGGGTGGGGATTTTGTGTCAACCTCCACAGCTCCAGAGACCAAGCTTTTCTAGCATGTGGCCCATCTTGGGGCCCCCCTCTCCTGCAGAGCGAAAGAGGCCTGATGCTGGGCCTTTCAGCTCTTCTTGTATTAGGCTGAGAACGGTCTTCACTGAGCTGGTGTAAAGTAGAGAGCTGGTGTAGAGTTGAGAATTCAACTGTTATTTGGGTTTAACTCAAATTTCTGCTGCCAAAAGCCCACCAAGCAGTGGTTGTCCAGTTATAGTTCAGCTGCTATACTTTTTGGGAAGCCATGAAATTGAATGGCAGTAGGAACTGAGCATTATTTCCTATTAAGCACTTTCAACCAACTCAAAGATGTTAAATTCTCTTAGGCCTCCGTCACACTTGCCCGTAAACCTCTGGTTGCTTGGAAAAAATTTACATAAGTAAGTGGTTGCTGGATGTTGTTGGTTGTTGCTAGGTGAAATCAGTTGCAAAGACGTTGCACCAAAAAAACACCTTGTAATTGGTTTGATAACTAGAAGGTTGTCTGTAGTTTGCAGTGGATGATGCTGACTTGTCTGTAAACACTGGGCAACTACTTGTTAACTAGTACAGGAACTTGGAAAAAGTTTGACACAAAGCATAAATGTAAAACATAGCAAAACTTTTCACATTTTCACTCCTGATTGAGAAGTAGTTAGCATGTGTTTGCAAACAAGTTGGTGTCTTCCATGCAATCCAAGGTTTTGGGTGCTGCAAGCTGTTTGCAGCCAATTACACCAGATGAGGAACAGCAACATGAAGCAGCCACACACTAAGGGGTCTGAGAATATACATTTTTCCCTACTAAATGCAGGTAGTCATAGGGCCTGCCAAACGGTCTATAGGCCTGAGTGTTGGTCTTTACCAAGGGGTTTCAAAGATGGCCAGCAACTAGCTGGGAAATACGCATTTTTACCTAGTGACGAGTGACTGCCAGGGGCTCGACGACTGGTCTTGACAACGTGTGACTGGTGCCTCAATTAATTCGATCAGATTATAAAATGAGAACAGGTGGATAATGAAGTGCTTTTATTTTGCTTAACAGGTAATCAGCCACCCCTTTTTACCATACATTTTTTATGTGTGGTACAATAACAGAAGCTTTGAAAGTAACCAAAGAGATGGGTCAGTTTGCATATATCTGCAAAAACAGCAACTTCACTAAGAGCAAGTAAAATCATGCAAGGTTTTAAACAAGGGAGATCCCAGGATAGATAGATGGATAGATAGATAGATAGATAGATAGATAGATAGATAGATAGATAGATAGATAGATAGATAGATAGATAGATAGATAGATAGATAGATAGATAGATAGATTTTCTCTGTGCAAGAGCAAGGCAGGGTACTGTTATCAAAGGCGATTCCTCATTGCATGCTGTGACGCCCCACAGTCAAATGCAAAGCAGCTTAAATTAAAACACACTTCAGTTGAATAGATAAAAACTACACAGGAGATGAGTCGCCTTGTATCCCCGGCTGGCGACAGTTATTTCCGTCAGATCAGCAGAATGTGATTTGCTGGCTGGAGGGGTTTTCATAGAATGGTGTTACAGTGTGTTTATTGGCTTCTCCTAGAACCCCATACATATGTGCGTGAGTGTGTGTGTGAGAGTGTGTGCAAGACTCTTCTATCTCAAGTCTTACTTGGAAGAAGCGAGGAACACTTGGCAGCACTGACACTGGAAGTCCCCTGCATTTGGCCACAGCTCCATGTGTGCATGTGTGTGCGTGTGTGTGTGTGTGTATACGAATGTGTCCATTCTCATAGGAAACGGCCCATTTGAATGTATTGGAGCAGGGATGGGATCGGTGTGTGGGAGGTATTTTGTTCATTTATCAAAAATGGTAATATTAGGAAGCAGAAAACTCTTGACCATGAGAACACAGTCTGTTCTTAGCTTACATCAGTGTCATAATTTATTGGGGTGCTTTAAGAGAGCGCTCGCTGCAAAATGAAAATCCTGTCAATGTTCCAATCATTACTTCCCCATTAACTAACATGTCAGTCAAAACTCGCTGAGGCTTACACGGCACCTCCCATTGTTCCATCTCGTCTCTCTTCCAAAACACACAAATTTTTACTGCACGAAAACAGAGAAAGCAGCACAAAGATGAACGCAATACTATGCACGAATGTAGAACATTTATATGCAAATGTAACACAACATTAAAGCAAATTTCTGCAAATTTAGCACTATTTTGTGTAAAGTAGTGTGTGTTTCCATGTGCTGATCTTTAGCTTGCATTAGGAAATAGGTTGATTGAGTAAAACAGGTGTTAATGTTAATTATTTTGGTCGAGTAGCATTAAAGCAGTGAAGGACACAGCAGGGAGGCTACGTGACAAAATTAAAGGTGCACCAGTAAAACTTTAGTCAATAGAAAACCATCTATAAAATTGATTGAAAATACAGAATTCATTTCATATAATAATATGAGAAACATTAGAGCCTTACAGCATATTAATATTAAAACATACTCTTTAGGTACACCAGGTTTCTTCTGGGCAGCTATAACCTTGTGATTCTCCCAGCGGTTTCTTGGGAGAGTAAGGTACTCGGTTAAAGTTCCACAAGATGCTTTCATTAGCCAGTAGGAGGTACAGACATGTAGAGAAAGGGTTTATTTGGTTGGGAGACACCTGGCCCGAGTGAAGGAGCTTGAAACACTATAAGCCTGCAGCTTCTGACCTCCCTCCCCTCTCTCCTACCCTTCTCCCTCTGTACTCTTCTCTCTAGTGGACTGTTTTGTGGCTGTCCCCCCCTCTTCTGTCCACATTCCATTCTCAGGGATGCCTCTCCGTCCTGTCCCAGCGGCGTGTGTTCATCTTTATGTGTGTGTGTGGAAGGAGGTGGCCCACAGGCCTTGCCTCTGGTCACTTTATTAAAGTGTATTTTAATTTACTCCCGCGCTCCTGTGAGCTTCTGCATCCTGACTCACACACTTGCAGCAGGTCCTCCTGGGACAAAGCTTATTAACTCCGCTCCTGTCTGTCACAGAGTTGGCGGGGGGCCAATACCTAAACGCCACATCTCTCGGTGCGGTCCGGTCATAGGGATTTTTTAAAAATCCCTTTGACAGTCACAAAGTGAGACAGAGATGACACACAAGTTAGACATCCACGTATATATATATTGCAGCTGTGGTTTCCACACCTAAATCATAAACTTGCAGAGGTGTACGGTTATATGGCCCTCCGTGGAGACTTTGCAGAGTCATTCCCGACAGCCTACTGCAGCATTTGTTATCCTAACAATTAACGTGGAGATAATTGGTTAAATACCACTTAGCAAGGATCACTTTGTCTGGCAACGCAGTTATTGCACATATCAAATTTACTCAATGACAGAAAACTAATAAAAAGCATATGGCCTCAGAGGACTCGAAGGAACTGATGATTCTTTTATTGTATTTCATAATTGCAAAGACTCACGAAGGCCTTCATATGTCTGCTGCAGTGTATATCTCTATCTTCCATTTCTTGCATAATTTATGTGTCTCCTCCCTCCTGTACATTATTCCCAGGGTTCCCTTCTGTCACAGTATTAAATATGAAGTGAGGAGCTGGAGTCTGTCACAGAGGTGATGTTTGGCCATCTGAAGGTCCTGGTGTGTGATACTGGGGCCTTAGGCTTCAGCCAAGTGTCAGAAAAGAGGCTTCGGGGCACAGCCAGAGGGAGATTTTCTGTATACATTTGCAGCTGTGTGCTTGTGTGTGAATTTGACACTTTGTATCTATCAGGGATCGGCTAACCCGAGCATCATGCAGTGCATATATATATATGTGTGTGTATATATATGTGTATATATATGTGTGTACGTTACTGTGTGCCACCACAATGATGAGCGTGTCCTTCACTGAATGTAGAGTATCTTGGTTGGCCTGCTGTACATGTGGCACTTATGAGTTGGTTGTGAAAAATGTATTGAGATTGTGATGGGACCAGCTGGGGTAAGGAGCGGGCGGCAGAGCGAGATAGGAGGGGGGAGGCAGGAGAGAGGAGGGAGGATATCAGGGAGTAAGGGGCACAGCTGTAGGGGATTAATGCCCAGAGTGTAGGAGGTGGAGCCCAGGAATGTTCCCCAGCGCCCCCTCAAGAGGGAGGTGAAGAGGGAGGGAGCACAGAAAGACAAGGGCACCGGGCTTAGATGTGTCCCATGCTGCACAATCTTTGTGTATGTTTGCGAAGAGCAGTATTTCATCCCTGTCAGTCTTATCCCCTGTCTAAATCTGCTCCTGCCCTCTGAGGCACTTTGGCAGTGATCAGCACTGGTTCACAAGGCTTCGTTTGGTGCCGCTCCGCCCTGTCTGCTTTCCGTGTCACATTCTTTGTGTTGTGAGTTCTGTGATTTATGGACGAACACAGGAACTAGTGTGTGTGTGTGTGTGTGTGTGTGTGTGTAATTGCACAGTTAAGGCCAGGTGGGGAGAAAGGCATCTATAAGATATCCTCAGGCTGTCGCTAAAATATCGATTGATCC
>NW_005187423.1:1907482-1925328 GCF_000239375.1 Pundamilia nyererei | reverse complement strand
CCCCGCCCCGCCATTTCCTTGATCGCTTCACTGTGTTCGCCATGTCCTGAATAGCTGCCTAAAGCCACGTTGAGGGCATCAAATAAACAAAAAATTAAAACAGTAAAAATTCAAGCTGGAAAGTCTTTTTGAGATTTGGTCAGAGGGCTCCAGTTTACACGATCATGAACTCATGGTTGCTTTTGTTTCACTCCCTTCTGTGGGTGATTGGGTTATCGCCACAGAGCTGGTTTCCTCCTCCGTACTGTGCCCTCAGCCGCCTCTGCTCACAGCAGTCCCCTCTTTTGTTTCTTTGCCGACTCCGGAGCTTTCGACCCCTGTCACTCCATCCATTTCCTGGTGTTGACAGTTGTTAGGGAGCAAGCCGCTCATTTCCCCGTGACAGGTTCAATGGGGCTGCACTGATCCCCACTGACGACTCTGAAGAGGTGACTGCAGCGTTGGAAAGGAGCGCCTGTCGTCGTGATGGTAAACCTGTCCGTCCATCCATCTGCTTGTTCACCCGTGTCTCTCTTCATCCCATTTGGAAACCACTCCACCTGGTTCGGACAATTACCTCACATCCACCCGTCTCTCCGTCGCTGCCTTAACTCTTCTTCCAGCCACTTAAGTTGTGATGGGCTAAAAGGGATGCTTCAGCCACCGCCGGGCCCCAGCACTGTTATTAGATGCTCAGAGTTTTGTTGACAGCCCATAAAAAAAAGCTGTACCCTCTCATCGTGTGTCTGTGTGTCAAAGTGCGATAAAAACCAAACTCTGCCTCAGTGGAATTTGCCACAAATGCTGGTTGTCCATCCATTAATGTGTCTTCTTGTGTTTAAGCCCCTTCGGCGCTGTCCTTTATGATAGCTGTTTTCCTGTTGAAATGATATACACAACTGAAAGAGAAAGGGAGGCCTCTCTAAGCTATCACCTGACCCCGAACACCTTGTCCTGCCACCAAGTGCGTGCTCAGACACTCTCCCCAGTCTGCAGCCGGGTGGGGTGAGACAGCAGGCCAGCCAGCCAAGAAGGAGCTCAGTCTTACACGCAGGTCTCAACACATCAGCTCTGAGTTGCTGACAAAAATACTAACCAACGGTCCTTGTGGCCTCCCGACGAGATACACCTCAGGTGCAAGAAAACACATGGCCTGCCTGCATTTGTATAGCGCTTTTCTAGTCCTTAAGGACCCCAAAGCGCTTTACACTACATTTAGTCATTCACTCATTCACACACACATTCACACACTGGCGATAGCAAGCTACATTGTAGCCACAGCTGCCCTGGGGCGCACTGACAGAGGTGAGGCATTTGCATGTACACATGCTCATTCAGATAAGATAAGATAAGATAAGATAACCTTTATTAGTCCCACACGTGGGAAATTTGTTTTGTCACAGCAGGAAGTGGACAGTGCAAAAGTTATGAGGCAAAAATTAGAATACAATAAGAATAAATACAGTACACAACTGTACAGAATAGAATTAAAAAAAAAAAAATCCTATCAAATAATATATTTTCACATGCACACAACACAAACACAAAGTTATGCTTCCTCCCACTGTCATTAGCCACAAGAAGGGCTTCAAACACCAGGTGATATCATAGCAGCCTAGGAACAAACAGCGCCATTTCCTTAATCTTCTCATAGCTCCTCAGCACTTATCCGAACCTTAATTGCCAGGGAAAGTTCTAACATCTGCATTTGTTCAATAGTCTTTATTGGCATGAGTCACCTTCTTTGCTGCTGCCAGCCGCTTTCTAAATCCAAGCTCTTTTTTTTTTTTTAAAAAAAGAAAGAAAGAAAAACAGAATTTAACCAAATCTCTTACACAAAAAATAATAAATACCTCAAATTAATAATAGATACATCAGGTACATAGAGGAGCTGGGTTTTTATCATTTCAAAAATCACGAAAAAAGGATCAGAGAACAACAAGGGAGGCAAAACATGCCTCTATATTTATTGGGGTAATCCTGAAGGGGACATTTAATTTGTTGTATGGTGGGGGGTCAGTGATGTAGGAGTGTAGATGTCCTATATAAACTATTTCAACTTGTCTCAGCATGCCATTTTAAACTGCTCTACAGATGCTCTTATTATTAAAGGGATTTTTTTTAATGTGTGAAATTCATTCACATACTTTTTGAGTCTCACTGTCCTAAATTACCTTATATAATCCAGAGCCACAAAGCCGTTCCCCAGAAGTCTCCCTTTCAAACTGCGCAGAAGGCAGCAGCCTGCGTGGGCTGATAAACTGTTAATGGTTTGAATGGGGATCAGTAATTACTGTTCCCCATGAAGCTGAGATAGAAGTGGTTACATTCTTTTCTTTAGACACAGTTGCGGGGCCTCCGTGGACATTTATATGTTCCTGATACACGACAGTTCCTCTTACGTCACTAAATCACTCAAACCTAGTTCTTTGTGCTCCTGTGTGAGTGTGTTGCAGTAGTGTTCAAAGTAAAGCCATAATGTCAAAGTGAACTGGCCACTATGGGGTATCAGGACTGAGAAAAGGAGGTAACATCAAGAGAAGAAAAGGACACTGAGTCCAAGAGGTTTGTTAGCAAATACAGAAATGTGGATTCTAATTCACATGTGGACCTTAAAAAACAGAAATTGCTCTTATTAAAGTGCTCGTATTATGGATGTTGTAGCTTTTGTGCCTGCAAAAGGTCTGCAAAGTTACAAAGTCCATGCAAAGGAGAATTAGTCTGTCCACAGAAAAACAACACAACACAAAACAAAACTCTCACTGAACTGCTCTGTTATGCCAACATGTAAAACTTTTCCACAATGCTTGCCTAATGCCTGGCTTGGCTCATAGTAAAGCAAAGAATTTATTTATAACTATTTTTTTGATGACACTGTAACCCCAACAATATGAAAATCACCATTGTTCCAATGTAGCATAGCTATTTTAGCTAATATTAACTTTAATCATGTGCTCACAGTTCAAATAATGTTTTTTGGACAGTTTTTTAGCGCTTTTGAACTATATTTATAATCTTAGACCTGAAATATACCATTAAAAAAGTGCAATGTACCATTTTAAAATCAAGGAATTAATTTTAATTATTCTAATTAATTATTAACTTTTGATTTTTTACTATTTACAGAAATTTCAGGTAAAAACTGGCACAAGTACACTATCTTTAATAGATATATGCTCGTTTGTTACACTATATGTCCCTGTGGAAGGGGACACATTAAGAAACAGAGAAAGTCATTGTGAAGACACAATAAACAGTACAGCTGATGCGCTAAATTACCTTAAATTGCTAATTCAAGGTTTACAATGTGTTATCCAGTTTTAAAAGGAGGGAGACAGATGCGCTGACTAGCATGTGTCACCTCCAAAAAAGGCTTTCGATTACAACACCCTGGCTCACACTGTTAGAAGACTACGTGCAGGTTCTCACCCCGAACAAAAAAAATGGGAATAAAGTCGGATCTCTTTGCCCTATCATCACAGAGGTACAGTGAATATTACAACCGTTTGTCTCAAGTCACAAAGATTCAGATACTGAGGAGGCAACTGTGAAAAATCAGGAGAAAGTGGAACTTTGCTACAAACCTTTGTATAAGCAGCAATGTCGTGAGATCTGGTGACATAGAAATGCATTTTGCCAATATAGCCGATGTGACTCAACCCATAAGGTCAAACACGTAACACAATCTCTTTCATCGCCTTTCAACATTTCAGACTGCGTCCACTTAAAGACAGGATGTGTACACCTTTCCATGTGACAGCTTGTAATGCATCAACTTTGTGCTTTCTGCCACTGATCCAGTATATGTTTGCATGGTGAATAGTTTTCTACTCACATTTAAAATCTCCTTCAGGCTGCCTTTAACATCAAATATTTGCCAGCAATGTCAGCAGTGTCTGATTAATCAAAAATGGAGACAAGGAATTAGTTAGGTGAAAAAAGGAATGAAAGATAAATAACATTAGGAGAAGGTTTAAAGTTGTTTTTGCTAAGCTCAGTGGCAGTGGAAGAAATAAAGGTGGAATCAGAGATAGGGAAAGAGAGAAAAAAGAGAAAGAAGAAGAAAAGAAATCAGAACAGTAGAACAAACCATCCAGAGAGGAGTTAGAGGAAGGGCGGGGTGTTTTTAGGTGTCTGCCTGTAACAGCATGGGTCTCTCCCTTGACACCTCCACAACTTATCATTCCTCCACATTCCTGCACAGCGACACTCCCCTGCCCACTGACACACACGGACAATGTGTATGTGTGCGTGTGCTTTTTAAGTGAAAGGGCATATTGGCCTGCCTCTCCCAAGACATCTGGCTAAAGAAAGTAGGTTTGTGTAAGACATGTTTATGTATGTTTGCGTGAGCACCGTAGAAAGCACTACAAAAGCTAATAAAGAGACAAATAAACTGTGCGCTGCAGTTTGAGTGTGTCACACACAAACACAATTTCCCCTCACCGTGTTAGCAGGGACTTAGGTTGTGGCAAATGGACAACAAAACATCTCAGGGATTTCCTGCGATTCAAACAGCCCCCGAGTCCCCTCACCTCTCCAACCTTACATTCTGTCCACCTCCTCGTAAACTCTTGAAGTTAGGGTGTGGCTCCAAACTTTGTTCAATCATTAATGCATCCAGTCTGTGTGTGAGTGTGTGGCAGGTCAGAGGAAGCTCTTTTTGAACTCCTACTTATCACAGCACAAGGGCTTTGTGTTTTTACAGCAGCCCAGTAGACAATGAAATGTGGTACAATGACAAAGATGCAACTACAGCCTTGTCTGTTTGTTAGAAATATATATCAAGCCTATAACTGATTCAGTACTATAAATCAAATGTTGAAGGAGTTTTTGTAATGTTTACTTATCATTCTGAACCCAAAGACCACAGTTACTCTATGGAAAGCAGCAGTTAGAGACAGCGAAACAACAAAAATTACTGTGACTGTGTGCAATGAACTTGCAGTCTTGTTGCTGGGGATCAGGTCTGTTACTGTTTGCAGACAGCTGACGTCTTCACAGCGACTTTGGTACATCAAGATATGCAGTATCTTGATAATATACTAATGCAATAATGCACTGTCTGCAATAGTGACATAACAATACAATAATAATTTAGCAAAAACTGAGTTCAACCAGAACCTCAGAGATTTGAAACAGAAATGTAGAATTTAAATGAAAAAACGAAATAAAATCACTGGTTAGCCATAAACTTTCCTAATTGTAAAGACGTCACCGTACGGAAGCATGCATTAAATTACATTGCACATACATCCTTTATTTCACGAAGTTCACAAAACCTTTGGTTGTGGTTCCATAATCACATAAACAGACAAAAACATGCAGACAAACATATAAACAAAAACATCTTGGCAGAGGAACAAGTAGTAGGACATAAAAGTTTCAGTTTGCAACTTAAATTTGACTTCAGGGCAAAAACAAACAAACACACAAACAGAAAAATATTATCCCAGTCACATTTATCCAGTCTGAACAGTTGTCCAAAAGACAACAATATTATATTTTCTACTTCTCAGCAAACATAGATTTGTATCAAAGGTTAAGACAAATAATGGAAAACAACATTTCTTTTAATTTTTTTCATGATGCCACAACTGCTATTGTTAAACTCACAAGAGAAGGCAAACCTGTTCTTCTAATGCAGCAGATACTTAGAGAGTGTTCCCTATTATTAATGAAAGCTTGGTATTACTTAGTATGCGTTTTCGTTTTTGATGGTTCTTGTTTGTTAACAAATGTAGGCTAATAGACTATGTGCACCTTAGCAGATGCTACTTCGGTGGGGAAACTTCGTTTCCGGTGTGATATTCGCACCTTGTTTACGGTTGGGTTTTTCCAAGAAAAGTCAACCAAATGGATGAATCAAGCGGTGATTTACATTTCTCAAGATGTCTTGAGCATTTACCGAATATATCTGTAGATGATGTTCATCGACTTGTCAATATTTTTCCCCCTCCCCTCAGAGCAAAATAGAGAAAGGATTCAAATTTTATATTTCTCAGTATCTGTATATAGCGTTCTCTCGTTTATCGCGGGTGTTATGTTCTAAAAATAACCAGCAATAGGTGAAATCTGCAAAGTAGCCAACTTTATTTATTAATTTTTTTTTACAATTATTTTATATGTTTTAAGGCTGTAAAACCCCTCACTACACACTTTATACACTTTTCTGAGACAGGCATCGACATTTTCCCACTTTTCTCTCTCGTTTAAACACTCTCAAAGTTCAAACCTTCATAAAAAAATTTTTTTTTTAAAAAGTCCAGTATTATAGGATGAAACCGACGATCAAAACCTGTTTTCAGTCCTAAACATTTATTTGAAAAATAAACATACACTATATTTGATTTTTTCTATAAATAATGAATTTAACTTTAAGCTTAATTGCTTAATTTAAGTTTAATGCACTTTATAATCCGGTGCGCCGTATGGTCCCAGAAGTCCAACGTTTTTTGTGCAATGGTTATCTTCCTCTGCCCTTTGGGTGCTATGACGGTGCAAACCGTTTCGTCTGCATTGTTTTTGTTGGGGAGAAAACTTACAAACACACAGTACAGCACTTCAGAGTCACACTGCTAGCGATTGATGTAGCGATTCTTTACTGTACAGGAGAGACGGCATGGATGAGATTGACAATGGTCTACAGCGGATCAGGACGCAGAACACAATGTGCTTAAAAAAAAAAAAGCATGCAAAATTGCACTAAAAACATCCGCGAAACAGCGAGGCTGCGAAAGGTGAAGGATATAGCGAGGGACCACTGTAATTGTGAAGATAAGTCACAACATACCCTTCGTAAATACTAATATATAGAGACTCTTACCAGCAATCATTCATGTACTTTTTATATCCTGTGGCTTTTTTCACGGTTTCTTGACATACTGCGTAGGTGTGCACTTGACCAGCTGATATCGGCATAATGGGGGAAACATCTGGCTTTGACTATTGTTAACCTGTAGTTTGAATACTGGACATTTCCCTGTTTAAATCATAAGAACTGTCACTATACAGAGATGTGCTTCTGAATGTGGACGATTCTGATTTTGTAATGCAGTTCTGCTTGTGTTGAGTAATGTAAACAACCAATCGATCTACACGCTTCAAACGTCAAAATTGATCATTTGATTTTTTATGACACAGCAATGGTGAGTGTTCCCACCTCCTGCTCTTTGTAACTTAACGCGATCTTTCCGTTATCATATTTTGGACATGATTTTGGAGTCCACCTTCGCAGTAGCGATTGACCGCAAAATAAAGCTACCGGAAATGTACAACCCTACATCTGGTCTTAAAACAGGTTAGTTAGCATTTTCTCGTGCACAGGGTCTATGCCTCACCTCATTTGTTTATTTATGCATTTAACTATGCAGTATTTAGGTTACAAAAAGAGTGACTTCACCTACTCTTGGGCTAATTAGTGTTACCTTGGGTGTTTGGTACCAGACTTTTACGGGGGTGCAAGCCTTTTCAATAAACTGTTCAGCAGCCCTGTGGCATTACTCATCCTCTCCTCAGTGGTCTACCCCGCTGGGTGGATACTGCTGGCACAGATGAGGAGGGGCCGGTTGGTCTCAGCTTCAGTATTATTATCATATTATATTTTTGCCTTACTTATCAGACAGTAATATATCAGCAGCTGGTATATACTGTGCCCTAATCCCTTGTTAATATCCTCTCTGCATAGTATTATCTGTGTACCTTTCAAACTTGGCTGAATTTAGTTTTGTAGTAGAGGAATGCATGTGTGACTTTCAAAGTAATGGTTTTATGTCAGTATTAAGCATGCATACATATATTTTTAATTTTAAAAAAATGAGATAAAATAGGTCAGTAAAATATATTTGTAACAGTTAAAAGAGGCAAGCGTACTTGTTGTTTTTATGTAATTGAACAAAAATTTTAACAAAAATTCAAAAAGAGACAGAATTGTACCAAGTCTATGCAACTTTTTTGGTGCGACATCTCATTTCTTTATATTTTGCCAGGGAAATGGAGGAAAAGTGCAGTTATTAAGAGTATTTATTGAAACATGTACAAACATACATGGAGATATGTTATATAAGGCAAGAACAGAGTTTGTACTATTCTAGAAAGCTTGAAAATCAGTATTTGACCACCGTTATTCTTCAACAGAGCTTGAACTCTTTTAGTGAGGCTTTCTTGTGTTTTCTTTAAGTAGCCTTCAGTAATAGTTCTCCAGGCTTCTTGACGAACATTCAAAGCTCTTCTTTGGATGTTGGCTGCCTTTCGGTCTGTTGAGGTCCGGGCTCTGGGGAGGCCAATTCATGACTGTTGTTCTTTCCAGGTATGTTCTTACTGCACTGACAATGTGTTTGGGATCATTGTTACACTGAAATCGCATTCATAATTCCATCAATTTAAAGTTCTCTAGTACTACTGGTGAAATGTAGCCCCAAACCATGACAGAGGCTCCTCTGTGCCTAAAGATAACATTTTAAATTGTTTTTTGCTAAGTTGTAGGTTATGTGTAGACACAACAGTGGTTCATCCCTTGAGTTAGTTGTCTTTTTTATGGTTAGATAATTCAGAGGTTGGTGTTAAGTGGCTTAATAAACAAACTATGAAATACCTTCAGAATGCCTGGACAAGGAAGTCTGGCTCTGGCTTGGGAAGAAAATATATAGATATGAATGGTGGTGGGAGACTTTTACACAGTACTTATTGTAAAAAAAAGAATAAATTCAGCAAAATGATTACAGTTGCAATATGTGAGTAAATACACATATAGTTTATGTGAAAATGTGAAGAGAAGAGACTGTATATAAAACACATGGCTGCACTGATATCACCAGTTTATGAACTTTTCTCACCAAAATTGGAGCACAGTCTTCTTGGATGGGTCCACTGGAGATAACACCTTGAACCTAGTCTTGTTGTCACCCACCTGTCACCATTCACACTACCTTAATCTTTGAACGTGAGGCCAATATGTAGCGCATATATTCATCAGATCTGGAGGACACCAAACCTCTTCTGGAAAACCCGTTGGCACAACAGAACATCGGGGAGGTGTTTGGTGCTCCAAATCTCTTTGACAGAAAAGTGTGTGTATCTGTGTGCGTGCAGTTGTAGCAACAGGGAATGTGTGTTGTTTTACGAGTGCTCCTCAGCCGCCTCTTGGCTTGTTTTTAGGTTGTGATTAAGTTTGAGGAAGCCATCAGATAAATGAGACTTTGTCCAACCGGTAAATGTTTACCATACTTGGCTAGCGGGAGCAAAAATAAAAAAAACCCTGTAATGTGATCAACTTGTGTAAAACATAGCACAGTAGTATGTTTAAGCGTGTAAGGTACTGGAGCCTGAATTATTATTATTTGAAACTGGTTTCTGAGGAAGAGCAACACAGTCATGTGGATAGATGTTGGAATGGTACACGCACTTCTGTGCTATTAAACACATCTATGCAAACAGACTTGAAGTTGCAGTAGCGCTGGTAGCACTTTGTCTAATTTCTGGACATTGTCTTTTCTTACTCAACCCTGCCTGACACGCTGGTCCCATGGTCTATCCTGTGAGTCTGTGCCAAGGAATTTGTATTTTCAAATGTGTATATGTGTGTGTATATGTGAGTGTAAGAGTGTGTGGGTGCCAAGCCCCTGTGCCCTCCCCTGTGCCCTCCCCTGTCTCCACGCCTGGATGCTAACCGCTAGTGAAGGCTAGCCAATTATCCCCAATCAAGCTACCCTCTCTGGAACTGGTGCGAGAGGAGGCTCCCACTAGAGCTTATACTAGTCATTATGGGGCACATCCTGACATTAACTTTCTTCTTTCCCTCCTTGAGTTTATCTCTCTTCTTTCTTTCTTTTTTCTTTCTTTTTTCCTTTTTCTCTCCTACCCATAAGTGAATGCCTGATGCAGACATAGCTGAGGCGAAACAGCAATCAAACATACAAACTAAAAGCACATGGGTGCTAATTCATGCCTCCCTAATAATGCATTAAGGAAATTCGGGGATGATGATGGAGGGGGAAAGCGTAGGCCATGCGTGAAGTCATTTGCAAAGGAAAAATGTGTCTTTCTGTGTCAACTGGAAATGCACAGTGCCAAGCATTTGCTCAAAAGTTTGCGTGTCTGTGTGTGGACGTGCATGTGCGCGTGCGTGTTGTCGTACCTACAGGGAAAGGGCAGGGAGGCAGTGAATTTTGGGAAATGTCACCCACACACACATTTCTCCTCCCCTCTAGAGACCGGGAGACAGATTGGAGTGAAATCAACTCAGGTAATTTACCCACATAGAGACAGTGATTACCTCTCCCTCAGTCTGTATTTCTACCCTTTCCTACGCTTTCTGATCTCCCAAAGTCTCTGAAATCTTTTGCTCAGGGAAAACAGAAGATCTAATTTGCAGTCCCAGGTCCTGTTCACCGAGAGAGCTTGACAAGTGTGATGTGAACTGTACAGTGTCATTGCCTCGTCTGTGCTCAGCCAGATCAGCAGCAACTGAGAGAGAGAAAAAGAGGGGGAGAGAGAGACCGGGAGAGGTGTGGTGCCTGTAGGTGATCCACTTCATTCTGCCCCTGTCTTGTTGTGACAGGACCGGCATTAAGTGGAAGGAGTCACTGACGGAGCAGTGACAGGCCCAACCCTCTACCCTTCATCTGGGTGCGTGGGCGTTTGTATTATGTGTGTGTGTGTGTGTGTGTGTGTGTGTGTGTGTGTGTGTGTGTGTGTGTGTGTGTGTGTGTATACAAGCCAATATGCAAGCTTCCATGCACATTTCTTAGTATCTCACTGGGACCTGACAACTGAATGGCACTTTGTCCCACTGCTCATCAAGCGGTCGCTACGTTATGGTAATGACAGTCTTAGCGCTGTGCAATAAAGTGCACTTTCACTGGATTTCCACATATGCTATTTATGTGTCAAGGAGCTGGAGAGTGTGTGTGCAGAGCTACACATTTGCTATCAGGTTATCAATTATCAGGAATCACCACGCTATTTTTTAAAATTGCACTCTGTGTAAATGTCACAGAGAGTTAAAAACCCCATGATCACCCCTTTTTCCTTGCGAGATCGAAGCGGGCGAGTAAAATACTTGTGTTCTTTCAGACACTCGTTGTGTCTGTGTGTGCGTTTGTGGGTTGGCGAGCACCAAATGTTTGAAGATAAGCTCTCTTTCTCTCCGTTTCTATTTCGAGCCAATTAGGTGTGTCTTTTAGCAGAGATTTGGGGTATAAGTTGAACATCAGCACCCTTCATTGTTGAAAGGCACATCTCAAATTAGTGAGCCCAGCCTATCACCATCCTTCCCTTCTTTGCTCCTGTGAAGACACAGAGGCCCCTGGGGCCCTGAAATGTCTCCACATGCTGGAAATTGAATCAAACGGCATCAATCAAGACACCCTTTTTCCCTCCTCCCCCCCCTTCACTCCTTTTTGCTCTCACCCTTTTTTTTTTGTCTGTGTTTGGTGTCTCTAAGCAGTCTGCCAGGTTTTATAATCGGCACCACTAGGCAGCAGAATTGGATATGAAGTCAAAGAAAAGTACTGTAAAGAGTATTTTGAGATTGCCGATGCTTTGAATTTGTGTTCGTTCATTTAAGTTAGATTGCTGGTGACAGTTTTTTTTTTGCAAGCATTCTATTGGCCCAGCGTCTTACAAACCCCATCCTGCTCACACGCACACAATCACACACACATGCACACACACATAGTGATATTATTATCCTCCTCTTCTGTGGCTCTCTGCTGTAAAATGAGTTTGCCCCAACTCCATTAAAACCCGCGCCAGCCTCTCCCCTGACGCTGCTGCCCTATTTGCATGTGCTAGTGAGCCACTCCACGGAATGAAGGATCTCCTCTCTTCCTCCCCTCCTCCTTCGCTCTGTCCCACCGGAATGCGCGATAAGTGGGCAGATGACATTCACGGAGAAAGACTGCAATAAAGTGACTCTCCCTCCATCTTCTTCTATCCCCTTTTCCCTTCTTCCTCCTCTCTGTGCCACCGTATCAGAGGCAGAAAGGGGATATTGCGAATGACACGGGCAAATCAGCTGTAAATGGGCACTAATTTGATTGACATCTGGGCTGCTGTCACCGAGGTGGGCGAGGACAGGGCCCAGCCAGCAGACATCAAGCGGCATTTACCCAGTGCACAAAAAGCCAGCTTTCAACTAAATCACTTCTTGTCCACTGGGCCCTCCCTCCATGTCCCCCTTCCCCTTCTCCTTCACTCCTCCTGTATCTCCCTCCCCAGCTCCCGCCACCCACCACCAACCAACTCGCCAGATTCTAATTGCGTGTGTCCTTCCTCTCAGTGCAATTTTCCCATTACCGCCACAAGAACAGCCACACAGCTCATCTGAAGCGAGGTTGTCTCCGAAATATGTAGTGCCAGGTTAACCCTTCAGTAGCTGCAGAGAGCCACCCATGAACACGGGCTACATGGCGGAGAGAGGAAGTGTGTTGTGATGTCTGAGCTTTAAAAAATACTCGTCATTCAAACGAGTTTTGCACATGCAGGACGCATAAACTCTTCAACTCTAGTTTATTTTTTGCAGCTTGGTTAATCCAGTTTCATAATGAAATAAAAGCCTAACTTCTTTATTTTCTCCTTTTTTCTTCCCCCCTTATGTGTCTCCTCTTGCCTCTCACTTCTAAAGGTAAGTTTCTATTTTCCTTTTGTTCTCCCAGCAGATGCGTCAGTGATAGGCCCACAGAGCTCACTACTGTTAACTCTCATGCTAAGTTAAGCATAGCTGAAAGGCACTGTGCAAAGGCAATGTGCATGTTGACTTACAGGCCATACACACACTCATCACAGCATATTTAATTCAGAGCATCATGTGTTTCTCTCTTCTCCTTCCCTTACTTTTTTATTTATGTCTGTGATGTTGGATTGTGCCAACAGCAATGCCAAGGGCAAACAGCAGATGCTCCCGTGGCAATGAGATGCTTAGAACTGCTGTGTCATTACAGCACACACGATTCATAAATGTGTGGCAATTTTCTCACGTGCACTCAGTCCCTAAACTTTTTGAGACATTACCGTGAGGGAATATGTGACAGCACAAATCACATTTATAGACAGAAAGAAACACGGATGTAGCTTCCGGGTTGGAAAAATTAAGCGTTCCGTATGAAGGCCACCGGATGGCGATAGCTGTGGTTGCAAAAAGACTTTTGGCCCTATAGAAGTGTGTGCAAAATTCAGCTTTCCAACTTGACTTCTGTAAACACTTTTGTGCAGATTTTAATGTCTGAGTCACTCATTTTTGGTTCATATTGAATAAAGTTTTTTGCCTGTTTTGTAAATCTTGGTCACTTCACATTAAAAGCTAGGATTATCTAGTATGAAACTATATATTCACCACAACTCATCATTCAGTGGGTTGTGATATTAGAGATGGCAATGACGAAAACGCTAAAAATGTGAAATCAGAAACCAGTGGATGATGTCACAGTAGCTACATCCATCTTTTATACTGTCTATGATTTTAACCTGCCCAACAACCAAGTTCTTGTAATGTGTAATTGAGGCAATTTGTGAATTGAGCAGTTAAGTGTCCACACGGAGGAAGTGAGAGTGCTGATGAGGTTGATATCATGTCTCATAAAAATCATAAGGACACAAAAATCCAAAGATGAAGAAGAACTAAGCAAGACTTAATGGACAAGTTAAACAAACAGCCATAAAAAAGTTTTATGTGCATTTTAGAGCAATATGAAACTGTTAATCATATTCCTTGATAATTAAATCTCAGGTTCTGTTGGTTTAGTGCTACTGCTGTCTGTTGGGCTGCAGCCCCCCCTTGGCAGAGGCGTAATGTCTTTGAACCAACGAGTAACTTCAGTTGTACATTATTAAAACAAGAATGATCTGTTTGATCAACTAGTATTTCTGCTGCTCGCTAACAAGTCCAGTATAATGTCTATTATAGGGTACGACAAGGACACCAAGAAAAATATGTAAACGGACAGAAGACAAAATTTTGGAACTTCTGCTGCTAAGCCTAGATCCTGAAATCGTCTGGTAATTTAATTTATGACCAAATTATAAACCACCTTCATGACTTGCTTTAACCCTTGCTTCCTGGCAATTTGGTGACATTTCCCAGAGGTTCTGAAAGAGATGTGTATTAGAAGACTGCCATCCAAAAGCTTTTTATCTGCACAAAGGGTTTTTTTTTTTAGATTGTTTACATCTTAGATAGCTATTAGAGTGATGGGCTTTATCGGAAAAATTACATCCACCAGCGTCAGTAAATCACAACCACGAGGCTTGTAAAATGACCACTGCACTTTTTGTCCAGCATTCTAGTCTTAGCCCGACTGTAATATTCCAGGGAATCAATAAATAGAGAGTTGATTTATTTTGGAGAAAAAACATCTCTTATTTCAAAATAAATGAACTTACCCAGCCCACCAACTTCCTGTCCACATCTTCATCCAAAAAACACGAGGTCAGCGGTGAGAGGAGATAAAGCTGCATGCTTCATTGTCTGCTTGCCAGCATTTCTGCAAAACCACCAGGTGAAAGACTACCTGAACCCTCATTGTTAATTGGACCAGAAATAGACCTGCAGCTGAAATAATTGATGGGCAATTACATGAGGCTACTGTTATATGTGGACACACACTAAATGCATTTACCTGCAAGCTCAGTAATTACCAGGTGGAAAAAGAAGCAGGTATCCCTCATACTCGCCTCACACAAGAAGACTACCTTGAAGGGGAAATCGGACAAATGTAGGGATTGTTTTGATTTTTATAGGCTAAGCCACCAAACTTTTTGATTGCACCTCATCTAAACATACAATTCTGTATGTCAAGAATATACATTCACATAAACAGTAAGCAGATTACTATACACATGAAATATTTCTACATTAATGGGAACGCTTGAGCTTCAGTGGCAACAACTCAACACTGTTAAGTCCTTTGCTGAGGTTAGGGAAAGATCACCACCAGTATCAATTGCCAGTGTGAAGGGATGGAGAAAGCAACTGTTCGGTCTATCTGACATCCCTGTGTGGGTGTCGCTCCTATGTCATCATAGGAATGCCTTCCTTAATGTAAAACTCTCTTCTGTAACAAATGGTAAGCCTTTCTATTGTTTTCTTTATTAATTTATACAATATAATAAATATATTATCAAGTTAGGTTTCCTGTTAGCCAAATTAAGGTTGCCCATGTTGGTTATTTTAGAAATAGTTCTTAAAAGCATTAGCTAACTTTTTGGCTATCGCTAACTGAATGTTCAGACGTCATAGGTCTTGTTGCGATGTTGATCTTGGACCAGCATTGTCATAATAATGTACCCACCCTGCCTTGTTCTCATGTGGAATCTGTCTCTCTTTACCATCTCACTTGATTTTTCCTTCTTTGTTCTAGTTATTATCCCCACAGTTGCTAAAGCAGAGGTGTCAAACCTGTTTTAGCTCAAAGGCCACTTAGAAACCAGTTTCATCTCAAGTGTTCTGGATCCGTAAAACAATTTTTTCCATTACTTCAGTGGAAGTAAGTACAAGTGTGCTCTGAAAATAGATGATGAACAGTCCATAATGTTTTAAGGAAATGCACACAATCCCAGTATCTGTGCTTTTACACATCCTCTTAATCTGTTGATGGCAGAGACACCATAAGTGCAACTCCTTAGCCCCTCGCCATTTCCTGTGTGGTGTGGTAGGCTATTCCTAAATATGTAATGTCTTTGTCATCTTTGTCAAACTAGGAGTTTGGAAAACCACTCTCGTGATATGAGCCATTCTTAAACAATTTGCAAACAGCTGCCTCGGTTGAAAAATAGAGTAAGTCTAAAAACGATTCTCTTCTTCTCCATAAATTTTTCAACTGTGCAAAGCCATGCTTTTGTCAGATCAGACGCTTTGGTGGTTCTGGTCTGTGCATCGCATGTGTGACCCCCACTGTGCTAGCAGGCTTTGATGCTTGAATGTGAACAAATATTTTACTTTGGACCACTTGCTTTTGTTTAACTGGTCATTCTGCATGTTTATTGATATGCATGAGCCCACATGAACTTGTATTTGATTTTTTTTTTGGCTTGTTTTGTTATGGGTTAAGAGTGCTAGCAAAGTTTAAGGTAACAGATTACATTTTTGTTATTGTTATGATGCATTCATTTTGCAATTCGAGTACCAAATGTTTGGTTACTAAAAAAAAAAAGAAGTATTACCGGTACTGTCTGTATTTTACTGAATTCTCCCGTTTTCCTGGGTATAACTGTAAAGCAATTAATTACAAGCCTTCATGGGTTTGTCGCAGTGTGGCTGCTGCCAGTCGGAGTCAGGCTGTGATTGTTTGGAGATGGGTTGACTCCCACCAGGCAACTTGATCGGTGACTGATTGCAACTATATGGAATCTCAGAATTCCTAGTCACAAGGAGGGCACCGTATGATTTATAAATGGGCCACACTTACACAGAGATGGCAGACAGGATGACCTTTATGTCATGAAACTGCAACAGCAAATCGTGCGTGCGTCCATTGCAAGAAATTGCAAAGAATTCTACTTTAAATTTCACGAAGCAATTATGGAATTATGTCGCCGAGCTGCAGCTCATGAAAGGTAGTGTCTAGTTTTTAACAGAGCTAAAGGGGTCACGCCAAGCTCAAAAATCGTTAACCATTTACCTTTTTTGCGGCGGTAATCTCATAATGTGACACATTACTTTTACCACTGGATGCTAAGATTAAAATAGCATTGCTCAAACAACACTCCACACCAGTTTTGCCCTTTGAAGAGAAAGGTTTGCAAAAAACCTTGTCGTGTTAGCCCTAACACTGGCCCCTATCACGTCTAAGAGCATTACTTATATGACACGTGCTTCATTACTGGAAGATAAAAAATAGGGGAGGCAGTTTGGACTGGAGGACAGGAGGAAACAACCTTACAGATACACACATAAATATATTTACAGACACACACATGCCATTAAAGGAATAAAACCATGTTTCAGCTTTGTAGAAACTGTCTAATATGTTTAATACTCTGATTTTTTTTTCAAGAGAGCTGGAACAGATAAATCCGGGATGTGAGCGAGCAAGAAAACAAGGTTGTCCATTAGTCAGCTGCTGTGATAGCCTAAAGAAGCCACCCCTGGCCCTTAATGGTTTCTCTGCAATAATTGCTACACTACCTCCTCTGTTCCTATTCACTGCTACATGACATGCTTTCACTGGAGCCACTGCCGTGCATGTCCACATCCCAGTTCTAGTCAAAGCATCCCTGAGGAGCATTGTGCTTTACACGTGTTGCTCTAATAGACAGGGTCCAGGTAAAGATGGGAGTGAAAAGAAAGGGCTTTTTTTTGCTGCCTCAGTCTCTTTCCTGCCCTCTACTGCATTTCTTTAGCCCTCTCTTCTCCTCTCTTGGCTGCAAGCTTTATTGATGCATAAAGTAAGCTGTATTCATGTACACAAGTTAGAGGCTCTCAACGTGTGAAGGGCCATGTTTCTCCCGCGCGCTCTTCAGAAAACACAGGAGTACATCTAATGGTTTGGATAAGCTAAATGTTTTGGAGACTTTTCAGGTTTCTTGGTAAAGTTCTGACCCCTTTGTCCGCCGTCGCACTCTGAAATAGCCTACTTCTCTCACACCTTGTGTCACTGTGAGGGTCCTTATACTTATGCGATGCGTATGTGTTTGTGTATATGTGTGTGACAGAAAGAGAGAGAGTGAGAGACAGGATGAGAAAATTGAGAGAGAGATGAATAGAGAGTCTCACAGGTCCTCCAACTCAGCCCAGGTTAATGGAAACCATTATCACACACAGCCACTCTGTCTGTACAATCAGAGCCTCTCTCTCTCTCTCTCTGAGGGAGGCACTTTGTCACACACACACACACACACACACACACACACACACACACACACACACACAC
>NW_005187423.1:1883445-1907462 GCF_000239375.1 Pundamilia nyererei | reverse complement strand
AGTGAATATATTTGTGCCGTATTCTTCAACCCTCCCTTCTTGTTTAGCTTCCTACTGTTCGAGCTGCTCCTCAGCATGTGCAGGAGAGGCTAATTGTTTTAGCATGTATCTGCCTGTCTTATTTGGGGCACAAAGGCACACTAGGGGTCATTTTACTGACAATACACAGAAACTGTTAGCTTGCAGCTCCAAGTCAAAATCCCCACTTTTTCTTTTGTTCTTCTCAACAGTTTTTTTCTCTTTCCGAAACCTGGAAATGCTTTCATATCAAGCAGCGAAAGCGGCCCAACAAACTGATTTTCTTCTTAAACAGCAAGTAGATTTGCCTGCTACATTTGCTGTGAGGCACAAGGCAGTATCAAAGATTTAGTGATATGTGAGGCATGCTTAAATGAGCCTACCAGCTGTTTTCTGTTGAAAAATCTGGACAGCTTTTGTTTGTCTATTTTTGTGCCATTAAGACTGTAAAAAAATGTAGCAATGTTTTTAAAAAAGAAAGATATAAAATCCGCCCACAGTGGCATTATCACTAAAAAGGCAGTCTATTGAGTACACTGGTTGCAGTGTACTAAATGACAATGTTAAAACAGTATAAAAGGAGCACAAGTACAGGTAAACTCAGACTGAATTATTACCTGAATGTGCAGCTTCTCTCAGTGTTACAGAGCTTTATGAGTGTTCCGGCCCATTTTTTAGCACTCTGGCCAGCCCACAGCTTTACAGTTTTGTTTAAGTCGTTTTAAGCTTCAGCAGGCAGCTGTTTTCAGTGAAAGGGCTGTAAAAATCTCATGTTCTGCACTTAACCTGATCAGCTCCAAACAGAAGGCAGTTAGCGACTAGCTAGCAAACACAGTAAAGCATTTAGCGGTTACAGAGTGAAAGAAACACCAATATTGGATTAACAGTCACCAGAAGCATGATTCTGAATGGATGACAAGTTGTCTCTGTAACTGCAGGGTGCACAGAAAAGCAACCGCTTGCTAACCATTTCTTTATATTGAATTAAAGGGTGATGACATTGTTTTTACAGCGTTTTTTTTTTTCTTTTCTTTTTTTCAAATGACCCTCTGATTCACTCACAGTTAGTATGCTGCTTCTGGCAAATAATGTGTGTTATTTCTATGAATTTTCCACATTTCACATGACATTCTTTGTCATTACATGACATGCACAATGTTTATGGTTAGGATAAGGGTCGGAGCAAAGGAGTTATTCATCACACCACATGTGGTATTGTGCAGAAGTCTTGAGCTGCCCCTTATTTCCTTTTATTTTACTTCGAAGAAACTAGATGTTGCTGTGATTTTTTTTAAGGTGGTTCTGAGCAATATTTCTCCAGGCTTACTGAAGGTTTATCCAAAAAAATTTCTTGGGCATTGACTGCTTTTTTACTCATTTTCAGTCCAGTCTTTTTTGAGAATTTATTAAAAATGTTTCATAATCCACTTAATACTGAGCTATGAATTGTTCAAGCATAAAAGAGGCATCTGACTCAAGAGAACAAGTGTTCTAGTATCTACACATAACAGGAAAATTAGATAAGACCCAGTTTTGAATTGTACCTTTAGACACTTTGTTACTGGCCTGTCGCAAAACACATAAATTGATCCCATTTGTTTAGTTGAATATATAAAAAAATGCCAAAGATAACAGTTTGACAGGCATAAAAGTTTATTTTTGTACCAACAAGATTTCCAAAGACTTATTAGCTGAAAAATTGACACACCCCAGTATGGTGTGCACTGTATCCTTAAAAAGTTTGAGGAAAGTTCAGAAGTGGAAGACAAAAAAAGATGGCAGCTCTAACAAACACCTATAGCAGACTAACAGTATCTGAATATCATGTCCTTAAGAAGCTACATTTTGCTGCTCCCTTATTCATAAAAGGTCATAGCAGATAGCTTTGCATATTTGATTTGGCAGATTTTTGTCCTGGATACCCTTCCTAATGTAACCCCAAAGTCACGTGCTTAAGAAATAGGAATAACTTTAACACAAAAACTGACACGGGACCTGAAAAATGTATCTTTATCAGTTGATCCATACTTTGTATAGTATTGGATTGCAGACAGTAAAGGTCAGTGTCACTAGGAAGAAAGGAAAAAGAAAGAAAGCTGCATTGGTGTAAAACCAGGACTCACACTCACTCGAGCTTAAGTACTTTTGCGTGCACTGTTGCGCACTTGGGAATCAGCGCCCTGCTCCCCATCTGTACACAGCGTGTGCTCTTTGAATGTGTGCATACGGACACATGGCACTGTGTTTTTGTTGATCACGTCTCAATCAGAGAGGACTTGACCCATCGCAGAAGCCACATTATTGCATTCTAAACACACATCCACACTTCAGCACGCACGCATGTAGAGACACGCACACAAAGCGGTAACCCTGCATTCCCCTGTAAACAGTTTACAGCCCCTTCCCTTTCCCTTATGCAGACACAGGCCAAAGCGTCAGTGTTGTGTTCAGCTAATCCCACTGTTTAGCCTTTGTTGGCGGCCTCTAGCAAGGACTCTGCAGCTTATGTCCTGAGGGGGGAAAAAAAACAGTCTTTCATTTGCATGCATATGTGAGTTTGTCGCACACATTAAAGGCCTCCCCTTTACCTCACCGTGCCGCACTAAACTTCATCTATATAAATCTTAAAGTTTGTTTGGGTTCTGTCTCTCCTCCACGAACCCGTCTGCCCCTTTGCAGCCCCATTTGTTTAGCTAAGCATGTGCTTGTTTTCTTGCCATTCTCTCCTTGATTGAGATTGACCCCAACATCTTCACAGCCTCACACACACTGACACACACACACAGCTCCTGACTGTGTATAGACACCGTGTGGTTTTGGCTTGCTTTGTGCAGCAACAGCCCAAGGTAGGAAATGCTGTTTAGATTAAGTGTGTTCTGATGTCCTTTCAGGCCATGTTCCTGCTGGATCACTCCCCGTTTGTACCACAAGCCTCTCTAACACTACACACGGAAACACCAGCGGTTTAGGGTTAAGCACAGGACACAGGAGTTTACTGTTGCAGGGCCACATCTTCTGCGTTACTCTCATTCATGGAAACATTATGCATGTTTTTGTGTTTATAGCAATGTTCAAGTGCTTATCTTTTGGCTGTATACTCAAACGTTTCTAACGCAGTCTTTCTTTATTGTGTTTTCTGACTGAACAGCTCAAATAAAATCGCGTTTTACATATGTGTGGGTTCTGAACCTGAATTATTTTCATGTTATTTCCTTGGAGGTGCTCGTTACTGCCAGGCACTGAAGTCCAGCCAACTAGGGCACCTAAATAACAGCTATCAGAAGAAAGGAACAGATATCTGATGCCTGCTCTATGTTTTATTAGTGGAGAAAAGGAAAGATTTGTGTCCATTAAGTCAGTGTGGGCTCCAGATTCTCTCTCAACAGGCAGTCTTTAGCTGTTAATTTTTTCCACATAATCAAAAAAAGAAAGAAAAGAGGCCTCGGTAGGTGATGTGTGCAGGAAGGGGCACTCGTCAGGATCTAAGGGATCTGTTGTATTTAGCCGGAGTATTGGTGTCAGACATTGACATAAGCTTGGTGTGAGTGCCTTTTGTCTTTAGCTGTTTTTCTGTGATGAAATCCAACTTTTTCTGACTGTGCCTTTCCATTTGATCAGCCACGCTATGAGTGAAAGAACAACTTGAGAAAAAAGATGCAGATTTTCAATTAACTGCCACATCTATTTTTTTAATGTCTTAATCTTCCCAATAGAAAATAGCCTAAATATCTAATGGAAAATGAGACATATCTTATAAGGCACTCCGGAGATTTAGTGTGCCTCTGCAGTGAAGCGGGGGGGATTCCCAGGAAACAGATTAAAAAGGTAAAATGTCCAAAATTAAAGCAGTGAGGGTGACATGTGATATTATTCTTTAGTAGGATTAAGGTTTGAAAATACTGTATTGCTCTATTCCCACAGTGCAACAAATATTTAGTCGAGTCTTAATGCTAAGTGACCCTGATGACAACTGTGGAGTTGTTTTCTCAGACTTCCCGGAACTACAGTAGTGCATCGTTGTGTTTCAGACTTTCCAAATCACATAAACTAATGTAATTAGCTGAAGACACAGCAATAACGTCTCAAATAAAGAGCAGGAACAAAATTAGGGAAAATTACATTTAGAAAAGTCCTGAAGCTGTTAAATTAGGCCTTATTTTGAAAGGTCCTAGCTCATAGTTAATCTAAATCTGATCTAATCATTTAATGTAAATAAGAGTGTTTAAATAATCTTATCGTTATTGCTCTTCAGTTTATCCTCTTTTATGATTCAGTGTCAGTTATTATATTGTTTCACAGTATTTTTGATAATCTTCACCATTTCTTCACATTCTTCTTCCTAGTGGTTTATATCCTGTGATGCAGGGTCCACTATTTTGCATGCCTTCCTCCACTTCTTCTTTGCATAACACTCCACTGACCTGACACCACTTCATCCATGCTGTGTTGACACGGAGTCTGGCGTCTGGTAGAGTTTCGCAGTCCGAGGTGACAAGGGACCCGAGGTACTTGAATTGGGCAGCTTTAGTCAGCGGCTCGCGATCAATAGTAATGGTACTGTTGGTCTGGGGGCCGCATTCAAGGTACTCAGTCTTCTTGATGTTCAGGCGCATGCCGTTTTTGGAGAGCCGGTCTTTCCACGCTTGTGTTTGGGTTTGCAGGGTTGGGCAGTTTTCTGTTTCTGATAGGCACACATCATCTGCATACAGGAGGCTCCATGGATGTGGTGATTGCAGATCAGCCGTCGTGGTGTCCATATAGAGGGTGAACAGCAGGGGCGAGAGGGCCAGGCCCTGGTGGATGCCAACGGTAATCGGGAAGGCTGGTGATGTTCCCGCTGAACATCGGACCATGCTTGTGACATTACGATAGAGCAGCTGAGTCCATTTCACATAAGCTTCCAGGGCACCATGAGCTCATAGTGATCGCCAAATCAGCTCGCGGGGGACCCGATCGAATGCCTCTTCCAGATCCGGGAAGACCATGTGTATCATTTTTTCAGATTATTTATAAAATTATCTACCCTAAGTTCAAAGTGCAAATCTTTTATTGACCTTTTTTACAGCTATCTATTCCACTGCCTACCTATGCTGTTGTTAAAGCTGCTATCATTTGAATTCTTACCTATCTGTTTATTTATTGTTTTTATTTATAGAGTAGGATATACTCCTTTATTTGCTCTTTCATTCTAATGCTTTACTCTTTATGTTAGTTTTCATGCACCAAGTACAACAGTGCTTGACAATAATGACCAAAAAACTTACCTTTTCTTATCACAAGAACCATTTTTAGCAAATGTTTATGTCAGACAAGGGGCTCATCTGTAGTGAAGGTTAAAAAAAGTTTAAGAGAGAAAAGTACTTGATGAAATAACACAAATTTTTTTAAAAATGGGGATGGGAGCCACTTTTCTCAGTAGGTACTGCTTTTTCTGTGTGTGTGTGGAGAAGTTGCTGGGCAAAAGTGTGTGATACGGATGTGCAGCAATGACACCTCCCTTGCTTTACTTGCCTCAGTGGTCCCAGCATTATTACAAATACCACCGCAGTACACTCCCTTATCTACAGTGGGAACTGATACAGCAACAGCCGCTACTTACGGGGCACACAAATATATCCACACAGCGCTCAGCAATCTGCAGCAGCGATCCCTGTGGGTCCTCTTCGATGATGCTGGAGTCGGCAGCGTGTGTTGTGGCAGAGGGATGATAGACGTGAAGTTACTTTGGATCAAATATCAAATCTTGTGCAGCGGTTAATGTTCACACTTGGATAATGAACGATTTGGTCACATCCGTGGATCCCAAAAGATCTGATCAAGTCAGGAGAGGGCAGTCAAGTCCTTCTGTCTGGTTTTGCAATTTACACACACGCGTGCACACACATGCGCGCGCTCACCCACATGCGCGCGCGCACACACACACACACACACTGCATACACACCTGCACTGCATACACACATTCCACTTGACTGGAAATCTTCAAGTAACCCCACGTGCCTTTGATTTGTGAGCTCAGCCAATTTGGTCGTACAGGCTCATGATCATTGAAAGTTACTGCTCAGGTGGGGCCAATGGATGTATGGGCGAACGTGTGTGTGCGTGCACTTGTGTTTCTGCGTATGCGTGTGGGCACACTTTGTGTCTGCCATTCAGTTTAGTGGCTGAACACATCTGTTCAACTTGCCATGTTAACATTCTCAAGTGGTCTTAGTCACATTAACGCTTTGAACCTCAAAGACTCATGCACTCAGACGTGGTCCATCTGCTATTTAAACTCCAGCAGAACCCAGTAAAGTTTAGATTCATTTTTATGTAGTTGACTCCTTTTCTGTGCCGGTTAAATTCTCCGAGCGGCTAGGGACTTTTACACCTGGTAAAGTGGTTGTAACCTGTTTAAATGGCAGAGCTGATTTCCTCTTTAAACTACTCACATTCAAAATATTTCCCTCCCTTCTAACCTGCTCCTTCCATCTAAACCATACAAATCAATTATTACCCCACCCCCACCCCCTTTTCCCTCAGTTTTCCTTCCTGCCTGGCTTGCGCTGTTCTTTGTTTGTGTTTAAATGATGAAAGTTGATTTATGTTATGTAGTGCATGGGAGTCTAATGCAGCCACAACCACATGTAGTTATATGCCTAATGTTGTATGTTGTCTTTTGGCAGCAGAGCAGAGGTTGACTATTGTTTCCCCTTTCAGACATGCTCCTATTAATCATGAGTGTGTGTGTCCAGGAGTGTGTATTTGCCACTAAGAAAGAGTTTAAATAATACTCAGTGCATGGTGAAAGGCCCGGACATACATCAAACCAGGACCTTTGCCGTTCATGTGATACAAGGGGACACACGAGAAGAAAATGTAGGACTGAGCTACTGTGTTATTTTATCTCAATAAACAATATAAAAATTAACGGTTGTGTAGTGGGTAATATTGTTAACTCACAGAAAGAAGATCCTGGTGTCAAACCCACCTTCAGGGCTGACGCACCCCTCTTTGAAGCTTGCATGCTCTCCTCATGTCTGGGTTACCCCCGGCTACTCCAGCTTCCTCCCACTGTCAGAAGACATGTGTTGGGTTAACTAGTGATTCTAATTTGGCTGTAGGTGTGAATGCAAGTGTGAACGCTTGTCTGTCTCTATATGTTGGCCCTGGTTAGATGGGTGACCCATCCACACCCATTCCCCTCTCACCTCACCATTCCGAACTGAATAAGCAGAAGAAAACAGATGAATGGAAATGAAAAGTGAATTTAAATAAAATCCCAGAAAATTTCTTTAATATTTATGGACATAAATTACTTACAATTTCTTACAAAGCACTTTAAGTACCTTGAAATGCACAGGCCTGTTTAAAATAAGTCATCTAAACAGTTTGGAAGTCACTCATTACTAAGTCCACATTTCATTAATGCTAACGATTTGCCTAATGGTGTTGCTCTCATATTAATAACTGACTATGGAATGTTTCATATTAACATCACACATGGACGCCAGCAGGGTGCTGGAAAAGACGTTTGAACCGTGGTTACAGTAACAACATTATCAACGGAAACTTAAAAGTCTTTTAGTTACAATATAATTAGCTGAACTCTTGACAACATAATGGAATAAACACTTCCTGCCCTAATGAGTGATCCATGTAACCAACGCTTGATCACAAGCCTACACTGCAGGCTACCTAAACAAATCTCAAATCATATTTGTTAAACAGGCTTTCTCTTCCCAAACTTTGAGCTTTTTCTTCTCCAAATTTTAGCCTCAGACACACACACACACACACAGAAACTTGTGAAAACATTAACAGTGGTGTTGCTTACTGCTGTTTGTAGCAGTCTTTCTGTGATCACAGGTGTAGGTCATTTTGTGCAGCATGAAAGCCTGATCTTGCCTAAGGTCCCTAAATGTGTCGGGGGAGCTGTGCTAGCAGAGGATATTCATTCACAGGTGAGACCTGGAAAACTGGAAATAATGTCAGTTTGAGAAAGATCATCAGTTATTTATCAGTTGCATGCTCCTTTCAAACTAAATTTGGTGTTTGTGTGCTTTGCCAGTTCGTTGTGACCTGCAGTTTCCCATAACACCTCTCTCTGCATAGTTTTGTGAAACTAGGTTTATCTATATAGGTTATGAGCTGAATCACATGGCCAGTTTACAGTCCCCAGTATAATGTGTATATCTTTGTCTGCCAGAGTACCCAGACAGCAAGGCCCAGCCAACTGGTGGATTCAAACCCAGGACCCTCTTTGGTATGAGTCAACTATGCTGACCGCCACACCACTGTTCCACCCTATTTCCTTTTTACCTCTGTGGCTTAAACCTACTTATAGTACAACTCAAGCACGGTCGCCCGTCCTTTGTCCGGCTTTGAGCTGGATTAACAGAATACTCTGCTAAAATGCTCCTTGTTTCGGGGACAAGCAAGTACCTTGCTAAAGTGCCTCATCCTCTTAATCGAGAGCTGCTATCCACCGTATTATGCTTAATGACGAGCTCCATGAAAACTGAGTTCAATGGTTAAATAAATTGACACTTTTAGTACATGCATTTATCTGTTGTAAATGATGTTTTTTCTTTTTTCATACTGGTAGATGTCCCACATCTGCTTTTACAATGTTAACTGCGCGTGTGCATGTAGATGTGTGTATATGTGTGTGTGTGTGTGACCATGGAAGAGTCCTATATGGAAGCAATTACTGGCAGTGAGGGCCCTCAGACACCCACAGTGCCTCTCACTATGGCCCAAACGGAATGTATCTCCCTCCCCCTTTTTTCTTTCTGTCTCTCCTTCCCTGTCTTTTTTTGCTACCTCTCTCTTTCTGTACCTCTTTCTCTTTCCTCTTTTCCCTCACTGGATTAAATTACTTTCGTATGAGTCCCAACAAAAGGGCAAGGTGAAACCCCTTTCTATTTCTTTTATTTATTTGTTTATTTATTTATTTATGTATTTTTATTGGGAACAATTCCTCCCCACCGCTCTCCCTGCAACCATATTTTAATTCAAATCACACATTACCAATTTGTGCAAACAAGCCCTGAAAATACCAGCACTAATTAGAGTAAACCGTGCATGTGTGCACTTACATGCGTGCATGCTCAATGTAAAGCCAGTTACTAGTTAGTATGCACAGCCAGAGCCATGTAGGATGTAAGTTTTTTGGGAGGTCTCTGCGTCTAGTGGGCCGCTGTCGTCTACCTGTTTGAGTGTGAGAGCGTGTGGACATGTGACTTTTTGCATAGATAATCTGGTTTTTCAGAAGATCCTAATTCAGAATTTAATGCTTGAAAACCAGAAGAAATCGAATTAGTGGTGAAGCATCCACTGAAAAAAAACAACCCACAGATAAACTGGCAGCAGGCAGTGACAGGATTGCAGTTGTCAGGGTTTGGCAAATCGTTGTCGCTCCCTCTCTTGTTACAGTAATGCAAAGCTCAATGAAGGAATATCGTCAGGCCTGCCAGCAGTTTCAATTCCTACGTCTGTGGGAACTGTGAAGTCGGAATTTGCCATGTGTATATCCCTCCAAACTGACTCTAAATGAGATAAATAAGTTCAGACTAAATTGGCAGCTCACGTCCAAAGTGATTACTCTTCCCTTAATGTCTCTTCATTGGAATGGGAGAAGACTTGGCCTGCACGAGAATAGCACGGGTGTGGCAAGGCGGTCTTTTCCAACACAAAGAAGTGACGAGTGATGGCAGCCAGAGTTTACTTGTCAAGGTTTTTATACACTCACACACACATACACACACATGCAGCATTCTCATATGCTAACTCCGTCCTCTTCAAACAGTTAGTCTCTCACTCCACACTCCTTCAAACTTGGCCTGCAAAGGAGCCTTACATTCCCTTCCCATGAGTCCTAGTGTGGCTAGTCAGCAGAAGGACCCCAGATTGCGCTGGCTGCACCGCCGCCTGCCTCGTTTGGGAGCGTGCCTGGGCCCTTCGTTTCAGTAACCTTGGTTTGCCCCCTCTGTTTGTGAATTCCTGTCGCTCCAATAGGACCACACTGTCCCCAGCAAAATGCTTTCTGGCAGTGGGCAGCTGGACGGACTGGTGGGAAAGTGAAGTGGAAGCTCAGATTGTCTTCCAGGCAAATAAATAAGGCTCGATTGTAGTTTTTCAACCGCAAGTTATTAAACTGCATTGTTTCGATGAAAATTAAAACAAAGGAGAAAAGAGGTTGGGAGTCACAAATCAGCGATGCCATTGTAGATGCAATTAATAATCACGGGAAGCTCAGAAAGCACGTCTAATCTTATCAGATCACTGGCATTTTCTCCTTTACTTTGATATCATATGTTTGGTCCTTGAAGTTGAACTAAGAGTTTTGATTGGTTGCAATAGCTCTCTCACATCCTGTGGCGGTGTTTTGTGTCTGCCAACACCCAGACTCTGGAGTGTTTAGCCTTCACTGCTAGTTCTGCTGTCTAAGGAATTTCATGGGCTAAGTAATTTTTAGTTATGTCTCCCCCCAGCCCTCTCTCTCTTTGTTTCTTTACACTCTTCCACTCCTTCTTGCTCAAAATCATAGTTATTTGCGGCGTGGCGCTGGGTAGTTTGTGGTTTGCAGAATGGCTGTATTATTCCTGTATTAAGTATCTAGTGTTTCACTTCAGTGTTATAAGAGGCTTCCCTGGCTCAAAATATCAGATTACCTAAAATCATGTAAATATCAGTATCCTCCTTACAGTTTTTCAATAATGCGTTTATAGTGCTGATACTGTTTGGAGAGATCTATAACACCGTCTCATTTAAAAAAGGAACTCCAGTGATTATACAAAGATCTTGTGGAGTAGTGCTGCATATGTGGTAAAGGACAACTGAACTGTCAGTGGATTTGCATTGGTGGAGGTGCCAGATTTTGAGGAGGAAGAAAAAAAATGAAATAACAAAGATGATGTCTCTGGCTCTGAGGCACTTTTATTAAAAACACTCCATGCAACCCTAAGTTTTTGACTTATGTGTACCAGGCTATTCTGAGTCAATAACATGTCATATTTCATGCTGGAGAGAAAATGTTCACAATGGACATTTGTATATGAAATATTTATGCAAATAAGTGTAATAATAAGTAAATTGCTAATTCGCAGAGTAAATTTTAAATAAAACAATATTATTGTAAGTAATCATCTAAGTCTTAAAATTGTTACCTGTAAATGCAATTTATGGTGTTTTATGACTTGTTGCTTCATCAAATTTAGTTCTTTACAAATACACTAAACCACAAGTGCCCAGCATCACCTACAAGTACCAAGTACCAAACATTTTAGTGTTATTCATGTCCGTGTTCTGAAGATTTATTTTATAGTCATATTGGTTCATATACTCTGGTAATTAAGACAGTTTAAGCCTGAAATTATAGCAAAAAAGTTTTTCTGGCTGTTGATGGTGTTTTTTCATATATGATACATAAAAACAAAAAATAAATAAAAAAATAAAGTGATTCTAATAAAATGAATTGAGCATGTTGAATAAACCTTTATAAAAGCAAAATTAGATTTTTGAAATTTAAAAGTCCCCCCCCCCAAAAAGACAAAAACAATGAAGTTACAAAAAAACGGCAACATTTTCAAATAAATTATTATTGTGTTATATTTTCCCACTTTAATAATCGTCTTTAGATTAAGTAAGTAAAGATTTACTGATAAACATCATTATAACATAACCGTTGGTTATCCGTTCTCCTCAATCTGCCTGTCTGCCCACATCAGTGCAGGTTCTTCCTCCTGTCTGTTTGCTTGACACTCCACTGTGTCACAGTGCTACTAATGGCCATTGCTGAGCCAGCCACTTTCTAAATGACACCCTCCTCCGCTCAATACAGCTGCTCTGCAGTTACACGCTCACTCTTCTCCCCCCTTTTTTTCTCCCTCCCTACTGTCTCCGCTGACTTCCTCTCATGTACAACGCAGTGGCTCCCCTCTCTCACGAGGAAGAAAAGCAGTTTCTTGTCAATTATCTCTCAATATTTTCTACTCAACTTGCCTCTTGATGAAAGATCGTCATGTTGTATGGTGCACACGTCCTTTTATACATCACATATCAGTGGCTGGATAACTGACAGTGTGTGACTGGAGCGTCTTCTCCCCGCTGATTGCAGCGCACCCACCAACACAATGATTCGTTCATTCATCACCCCCACCCCCCCCACCCCTCATGCGTGCACACACACACACACGCACACACACATGCACACAAACAGTTCTCGTTCTCTGCCTTCTTTTATCTCTTTTTCCCCTCCTCACAAAACATCACCTTTCTCTCCTTTTAATCATCTTCATCTCGTTGCATGTGTGTGTGTGTGTGTCTCTGTGTGTGTGAGAGCAGCAGAGGGTGGTGTAGCACATTTCCTCTACTGCAAGCTATACTAAGGATGTATGGAAGCCAAATTGAGTTTGGCCTTAGTTTGACTAGAGCAACCTTGCCAACCTAAATCCTGGATCGACACACACATGATCACTCTCATTCTTTCCCACATATCAGCTCTCCCACTTCCGCATACCCCAGGTGCCACTCGGATTTAATGTAGTTCAAATGACTTTATTAACTCTCAAAGGAAAAAGAACGAAAAAACAGTAGTGCTTGTGATGACTGAGGCATTCATCTTTTGTTGCCTCTGACTTTGTCTTTACAGGGACCACACACACAGACACACACTCATGAACGTGCGCCCTCAAAGTTCATTGGTTAATCAGCCAGGGGTTCCAGCATCCTAAAAGATGGTGGTGGCAACATTTTGGCACTGGCAGCTCATAACTGGATTGCTGTAATTATTCATTGGGAGAGTGATGCCTTCCAGGGGCTGAAGATTGATTAGGTTTGATACGCGACTTAGTGTAATCTGTCTTTGACCACGGCTCCTGTCCAAATTGGCAGGAATAATAAAAAAGAGCGCAAGTTATTTTTAAAAAGGAAAGAGAAGCGAGCGAGCAAATGAAAATGGAGGTGGGTGGACAAAGGGAAGAGAGAAAGATTGAGGCATATCCTGTGTCATGTCTCCTGTGGCGCCCCTTTGCCATACACAAACCATTAATCTGCAAACAACAACAGCCGGGCAACCATTTTGTTTACAGTTGAGCAAGACTCAAGCTAAATAAAGTCATTACAACCTTAAAATACACACCTCTTATTGTCAGCATCGTTGTGTACTCGGTTCAAAGTGTTCCGTGTTTCCAGGCGCATGTGGGTTTTTATTTTATTTTTTCCCCCCTTTGCTTGTTTTGTCGGCCAGACCAGCGCGATCCTCGGTTGTCTCATTTTCCACGACTAAAGTGTGTCTTCAGTTAATCCTCCAGTGTAAGCATGGCAGAACTTAAAAGGCTCTGATTAGGCTGTTGTGTCCCACAGGTTAGCTAGATATAAACTCGTGACACACTCACAGTGCCCATAGATACCCCAGAGACCTCTCTTTGTGTTAATTAAAGGAGTCTCAACTGCAATTAGCAGGCTTTACAATGAACGTACCCACAGATAAACACATACACGGGCACACATATGTGTACACACAGCGATACAGATACATCCAAACTGTGAGTACATTTACGAGCCCACAAACACTGTTTACAGTTGCTTAAGTATCACCATGCCATTGCATTTATTGTTAGGCTAACTACACCAGATTGTCTTCAGTGTCCACTAGTGGTCATAATGATGGGAAAACAAGCGTGACATGGGCTTGAAGCGGCGTTATTCTGTGGGTATGGCTAAAATCTGTTTAACAGATCATAGAAATTTGAAATACTAATAACATTTTCTACTTATATTGGAGTTATAATGCAAAGAGTTTAAGTGTGCTAGGCATAAGGATTTGAATCCATGGGTCATTTTAAATCATTTTTAAAATATCCAGTGGCAGTTCATCTTTCCAGGAGCAATGCTCTTTTTTTCCTCACAGAAAAAATAATAGTTTTTTTATTAGGATTCCTTTATGATGATGGTTTTAAATGAAAACATCTGTCAGTGATTTTTGCTTTTTGCAGCATGAATAAAATTATATTCACCTCCATTACGCTTGGTCAAAGCGTTCTCATCCCTGCTGATCAAATATTCCCACACAAGAGGTCGAGAGTTTGTCAGTTGGCTGATTTTCTTTAGTTTCCCCTCACCGGTGAAGTTTAGACACAAAAAGTGCAGGCTTAGGGCGATCCGGTGCTTTTAAACGTGCCACCAATTGATTCTTTACAAGTGTGCGTATGTTATGAGTTGGGATTGAGAGATAATCATGTGCACTGATGCCAAAGGACACTTTGTCTCTTTGACACAAACGCAGAAATGAGAAAAGGCTGGCTTTGTTGGACGCAGAAAATTAGCTGACATTATTTAAAGGTTTTGTTATGTTTCTGTGTGTTTGTCTGGGGATTTTATAATCAGCGCAAATGGACCCTTGGTGCCATTTTTTGTCATTTTACGTCTTTTTTCTTGCATATTTTATGTATGAAAGGACACATGAGGAGATGACTTAATAGCAGTGATACAAGTGCTTGTGTAATTTTGTTGCAGCTCTTCAAGCTAAGACTTGAGGAGTTGTGTTGTGCTCCCTGCTAACATGGGAGTCTGGTTCCATGGTGGCCAAATGGCCCATCATCCTGCCGCCTTATGTACCAAATTAGACCTGTGCTCTCCCGGTGTGCTCAAGCCTTGTTCACAGGAAATCAAGGCCAGGTGGAACTTAAGTGAATGAAGTCCTGCTTTGGCACATTCTAGCTGGGGAGATGACCAAGTCCGTGGCCCTACCTTCCCCCCCTGGAGCTTGTCAGATGTTGGAAGAGTACACAGACCCACAGAGACACACATAAACACAGGTGCGAATACCTATTTGCTGCAAACTTGCAGTGGATGGGTGCTGTCAACTCTGTGGCGATGCTGCTTAGCCGCTCCACTCCCATATTTACTTATTTATTGGCAGCGATGGCTGCGATGACAGGGCCACTCACTCTCAGAAAGCCTCCCAGGCTCCACGACGTTTTAAGAGCCCCAGGCCTGGTTTGATGATTTTGACGCGAGTTAGCGTGTACTCGAGTTGTCGGGTGCATTCAGGGGGCTAACCGTTCTAATGCGTTTACCCTCCCGCCTTATGAGTGTGTTTGTGTGTCTCGAAGCGAAGTGTCACTTAATAATTTAGCTGCTGGTTTCGTCCCCCTTGCCATCAACCAATCCATTCACAGCCCTTTATGTCTTGCCTCTGGGAATGTGGAGGCCATTCCTCTGCCTCTCTGGGAGTGATTGAACCAGCAGAGACAGGTGACAGAATCTGGTGTGGTGGTGTGTGAGGACAAAGTGCGAAAGACTGACTGCATGAGAAAGAGGGCCAGACAGCTGAGCTGTGAACCCAAATGATGGGAGGAAAGAATAAAAAAGAAAAGTAGCACAAGCTGATTTCTGTAGAAATGGAAGACAAGAACAACAGATGCTCCGAATCTCAACTTAAGTGTGAATACAGCCTCACTCCCATTCTGACCTTAAATTGGTCCTGCGTGTCTAATGTTTTAAAGCAATGAAACACAGACATGCAAGATGGAACACATGCTCATGCATAACGCTGCACACACACACACACACAAACACACACAGTCAGGTTTCTGGCCTCTGTGTATGCCAGATGTAGACATGACATATTTTTTCTCTCTCATCAATGTTTTCAGACTAATAGGTTCTTGTTCTCGGTGGAAGTGGTTCTAAGCGAGAGCAGGAATTCAAAGCTTGCATGCCAAACCTGTGGCTATGGTTGTAATAATCAAATAATGTAACTTGGCCACGTGCAAGAATGCGTGTTAATACATGAGAGCTTTCAACAAAGCACCCCAAAGCCAGTGGCCTTCTATATACTTTAATATGACTTCATGTTCACTTAACCCTCCTCTTCTGTGTAATTGAAACCTGATGGTGGAATAATAATCATTTTTTTTATTATTTTTTTTCCTCTTTATGCATTCGCTAAGCTGATTTTTGCCCAGGCTGTGGGATAGTATTCAATTACAAGGGGTTTGGAGGAGGGGAGGGCAGCAACGGGCATTACACTTAGAACCTCTCCACGGGGCTCACAGGAAGAGAAACTAAAATGACTTTTTAATGTGCTGATCGTTTGGTTGGAGCACACATCCTACAGAACTTGAAAAATAAAAAATATATTGCTTCTGAAACTACACTTCCTACTTTTCTCTTCTTTAGACGTGTGGCTAAAAAAAGATGAATGAGAAAGACCAGAGTTAGAGACAGAAGAAGAATTTAACCCAAACTTTTTTTCGTTTTTCTTTTTCCTCAGCAGAAATTCTCTGAAATAAACCTAAAACTTTTCTGCTTGTTTGCCGAATGGTTTTTACTACCACACAATGATTTGTGTGACATTTATTTGGGTGTTTTTTTTGGCGAGGAGCGTCACAAGTGTTTGTGTGTTTGTCGTGGTGTTAGCGGTTATGTTCCTTGTCATGTGTGTGCCATAAATAAAGACTCCCCTGGCTAATGCAACCCACATGTTTTTTGTTCCCACCTCCTTTCTGGATTTGCATTTGTTTTCTGGGGAGTTTTCAGATGGTACACAGGCTTGTTGGACCACGTCTCAGCTTTTGTGAGGTCATCGATTTTTTTCTTTTTCTTTTTCACATCAAAAGCAGCCGTGGACTTCCCTTTTACTCACAAAGGTTAACTGGTATAATGCGTGATTCCCATTACTTCACCACGGAGCAGATGCACAGCTGTGAACTGATGACTTTCCTCAAAACACATTTGCAGACACAGTCATACCCAGGCAGGAGATACTAATAAATAACCACAGCTTTTATATATAATATAATAATTAATTTTTAAATTATCTATTTCAAACCGGTGTATTATTCAGTTGTAAGACCATCACTATCCAACATAAAAATAAACCACAGGTGACTGTGGCAATCAAAGCAAGCAGAAAGAGTTTTTTGTACAGGACGTTCTTTACAACTGTTTTTACCTGCTGGCAATAAGAAACTTCCAGCAGCCGCTCACCAACCAGTTGGAAAATACACATATTTCTCTAGCAGCTTGTGGTTATTTCACATCCAATATGGGAGAAAATTCACAAGTGACCATGACATCATGTGAAAGACCTTTATAGGCAGGAGCCTGGCCATGTAGGGCTTTAAATGTAATTAATGAAATACAGATAGGAGTGCTGTTTCCAACACTTTGGTAGGTCCAAAAGTGCCAAAGGAGACAATGTTGAAGGGGCCAAATTTAAATATATGCTGTGGAACTTTTTTTAAAATCACATCTTGTATGTTCAAAACAAGCCTCCATTTTTTTTCTTTCATTGCATGGACAGTTGTCTACAATATTTTGGTGGCTTGCCTGACCTATAGTTCGCAGAAGTTATATTTTGTTGGTTAACATTCAGCCTGTGGTCAGTGCATATATAGCAAGAAAGAACTGGCCAGTAATTAGTCTGATGGAACCACTTTTAAATGACCTTATTGTGCAGTCTTTTATTGTAATGCAAAATTATGAAAAATGGAAGCAAAATTAGGTCTCAGTGGAGATTTAATTATACTTGTTGGGTGTCAATATTTACTATTGTCCACAACAAACGCTTTTAAAGGGTCGCAGTGTAACAACTACCGTACTCAAATCTTTTTAGCCTTTAGCTTCTCTCCCTTTTTTTCTAATCAGTGAGTGTAAAAGGGAGCAGAAAGTTAAAACAGGTAAAGACACATTAGTGAGGTCAGGAAGGGAGAAAATCTGAGGGTTATAAGACTGAGAGGAAGGGTAAAAACAGAATAATGAGAGGTGGGGAAAAGTGTGGAGGAGGTTCAGAGAAGGAAGACACTGTCGAGAAGGACTTTGTCAAACTCTCACCACTGGGTTCGGTGGATATTGGGTTGGACGGTGAGGTGGGGGTGGCGGGGGGCAGAGTTGCCACGGCAGCGTTCCGGATGGGCAGGCGGTCTCCTCTCAGGGGTGAGGGGGGACGTGGGGCTGTCAGGGAGCCTGGCAGGTAGAGACACAACGCCCTGTGACTGGGGGGGAGCACGGGTCAGTGAGAGAGGACAGGAATGAAGGGATGGAGGCGGCGGAGGGGTGAGGCAGAGGCCTGTCTGATGAGGTGAGGAGAGAGTTGTAAAGGAGGGAAACATAAGAGAAGTAAATGAGGGTGGAGGAGGAGAAGAGCTACTGATGATTAGAAGAGAATTATCCAAGTGTGAGTGTGGAGTATTTTCTGCTGCAGCTTTGATATTTTTACTCCCTTCCCGAGTCGCAGAACAACGCAACCTCTTAATTCCTGCCACCTTAATCACACTGGACAAAGCAGAGATTTGTGCATTTGGAGTCATGCTAAATTTTGTTGAATTTAAGTTTAAATCTTGTTCCTTATAGAAACATTCCAACAAGCCATGGTATTTGTCAGATAAGTTGGCACCAGCACCAGAAACCATTGGTAGGGCCACTTTAGTGACTAATTAGTTGTTATAAATCTTACAATCCATAACAATGACATCTGTGAATCATTATACAACTTAAAGAGTTAAGTCATTTTTTTTCTCCCACTAAAGCTGTTATATAGCCTTTTCCATTAGCAGCTGGTGAATGTAGCTGATGCTGGAGATAATCCCATCTCCTTGTTTTTTTTATGTCATCGTGTGAGTTATTTGCTAGCTAGCAAACTGCAAGCTGCAGAACTAATTGATACTGAGCTAGAGAAAATTGCTGAAATGTTTCAGTTTTTACAGCATCTTAAAACACTTAATTTCTAGCTTGTATGATTTGTTTTGAAATGCATCTTTACACAGAGTTTAAAGAGGTTTTGAAAAAGAAGATGCTGGAAATCCATCAGTCTGTTTACTGTGATTAGCTAGTTAGCTAGTTTCTTGAGTATCTCAGTAAATATCACTGGGCTTTCAGACTGTTGGCTCTAAGTAATATTTAATTTTTTTATTGTTTTTTTCTTATTTTCTCAATATTTTGAATTGTTAATCGCTGCCAAATTATTAAATCAACCGCATGCACGCTGCAGTGCTCCACTTTTGTCTATTTGTTGCACCACGAAAACTGTATCATATCACGAATCAGGAAAGCACCAGTCAGATTAACTGATGATAAAAGCAGTGACTAGTTGCAGACCCACTAATATAAAGAATATAAACACTACGCATGTTTGAATTGAGGTTTTCAGATATAGAGAGCTTAAGTGAATTTCTGCATGTGTGTGTGTGTTTATGTGTCGTCATGTGAAAGTTGTTCAGAAATTTGGTGAGAAGGAAGGATGGATGATCTGATATCCTCGTGGTCTGGTGCCTGCTGGGATCGAGGTGAACATGTGAATGAGCACTGTATATGTATATGTGTGTGTGTGTGTGTGTGTGTGTGTGTGTGTGTGTGTGTGTGTGTGTGTGTGTGTGTGTGTGTGAGCGTCCATGCTGATGCTGATAAAATTGTAGTTTTGTCTCCCGACCTGGATAGTGGAGCCTTCCCTTTGAAGGAAAACTGAACTGGGATGTGGAGCGCTGTTATGCATAACATGTCATTAGATCACAAATTGCTAAACAGGCATTAGCAAATGATGCTCTTAGCAATTAACCTTCTGCCTTTCTATATTATCACAGATACAGCTGAAAATTGTAAATAACTCAGAACACTCGTTAGACTCATGTTGTTATACTGTTTCGTTCACAAAGGTGCACTTATAAGTGGAGCCCAGATTGCAGTGATCAGTGACACGGGCAATCATGTGGCTCTCTTTATTCTCTCTTAGACCTTTTGGTGCCCTCGTCTGCCTTTCTCTCCGTCTTTCTCTCCGTCTGTCTCTAACGCTATCACAAGTGGAGGGCTGTTCCTGTTGGTGTCATATGATGTCTTGTGGCCCTGTAGTGGTAGCAGAACAGTGACAGTTCTATCCCTGCGCCATCTAATCGACACGCCGCTCGTTGTCACATGCGCACACACTGTGATCATAAATCAGGTCACTGACAGTACCAGCCTTTAGCCATGTGCTCCTGCTTACGTCTTTAGTGTACTGCTGAAAAGCTGCACTCACGTTTTGGTTTTCTGACCCTTTTTTTGGTCACTTTCCACGACTCTTTCGCCGTGAATGTTATTGTTTAGCTTTGTTTACCTTTAATTATTCGAACAAGAATGTAAGATGATAGGAAAGCTTTATACGAGCAGAGAAAAAAAGTTGGGAATGACTGAACAGCTGATAGGATGAACTCTAGATGTGACTTTCATGTGACAACCTGAAAAGAATCAGTGTTTCACCAGCCAGCATCCTGCTCGGCAAAGAGAGGGTGCTCATCAAGCTCCTTCTGCTGGTGGAGATCATTTGTTTCTGTGGCACATGATCGCCGCCGCTGCACAAATTATGTCGTTCCACCTTCCACTTGTTGTCCTCTCCCTTTCTGGCCTAGTTTTTGTGCGAGCTGGTCTTTGTTGTTGTGATTTTCTGTCGTGAAAAGAAAAAAAAAAAGCAACACAAAACAGAAAAATAATACAGCAGCAAAGCATCGTAATTATGACTCTTTGATGACTCCCTGTATTTGTTTTGTACTCTTTGTTGTTTGCTTCAACAGGTTTTCTCACTTTGCACAGAAAATAAAAAGCTGGGTACTTTGCCTCTCAAGAGCATAGTAAGGGGAATTGGTTCTCTTGAGACTGGTCTAACAACTCAGTGCTGTCGCACCCAATTTCTGGGCTATTTGACCCATTAGATGTCAGTGCTTGGGAAACAAACAGGCAGTGCTAAGAGGTTTGATGGGCATAATAGTGTGGACTTAGTGATGGATGGTGCCATAGTTAAAGTACAAAGAGTCCAAGAATGTTTTAAATCTCACTTTCTGCACTCTTATTGGACTCTTTTACCCGGCGTGCTCTATATGTTTTTCTTTAATAAAGACTGAAATATAATCAGAACGGAAATAATAGAATACAAGCCAAAAATAAGTGAACAGTAAAAGAATTAATGAGGTGATGTAATATAATATTGATAAATATAGAAAAAAGTAACACAAATCATGAGAAAACACGTTTGTGTTGTTTGAAACGATATCAGCACAATCCCCGGTAGTTACTGGCAGATGTTTAGGTCACAGATTTATATTGTTTCCCGATTGCCATCTGAACTTTGAGGATTCAGTCATTTATCTCTAAAGGCACCAATTTCTAAACATCAAATGAAAGAGGAAAATCAGAATTAAAACATAAATCAAGCAACGCATGCAAAGCAGTGTGCAAATGTGACATCACCACAAATGACTGAATCCTAAAAGTTCAGATGGCAATGGAGGTTTATTTATATAGCGCATTTCATTATACTTCAACTCTACTTAGGTGAATGCAAAATAGAAACAACGCATATTAATAGTACTTTTTTCATTTTTGCCCTACTTTAAAAAAATTGATTGCATTTTTTTTTAAAATCACTTTTGAGCACAACCCTACAAGAGTTCAAACTAACGTCTTCATACGTAGATGTCACTTTGCTGTTAAAAGAGGTTATTAACTCTGGCGTTGCTTTGAATTTCTGGTTATAGTTGTTGCTCCTTTGTTCTGCGACTCTTCATTGTTGACACCTCCCTTCTGACTGCTCAAATTGCAAAATTGTACCCGAGACTGAGGTTGTGAGTACCTGGGGAGTAAGAATGCTGTGGCAGAGCTTTAGCCTCATGTGCACGCCAGTATTGATCCGTGCAAGCCTCAGTGACTGTTGCTACAGAGCAGGCTTCGCTCATGGTACAGGACTCCCACCTGTCACCAGTCGGTGGCAGCTAATGAGGAAAAGCAGCCCATCACACACTAGTACAGCACACACACACACACACACACACACACCCATCAGCTTCTGGGATAACACACTGCCACCAATTCTGCCCTCTCCTCCTGCCTCACCCAGGCACCCCCTTCTCCCTTCTTGCCCCCCCTACCCCCCACCCCCTCTTTTTTACTCTGCCTCTTTCTCTACCTCACTTTTCCTCTAATGAGTTGCAACACTGATAACGAGCCTGATGATCTTCCATTGATTCAGCTATCACTTGCTTGTCTGGTAATTGATCCGTAGCTGAGCCTCTAGTTAATTATATGGGCTTCGACATGGACCCCTGCCCCGGGGGGAATTCTCAAGTCCTGCACAATAATAGTTTTAATAAAGGAGCCTGAGGATCTCCAGTATCCCCTTTTTTCCCACCCTTTTCCTGCTTTCACAGATTTTTCATCTTTCTATTTCCTCTTGCTTCCTCTTTCCAGCCCCCCCCCTTCAAAATTTCTTCATCTCTGTATTTTTACTTCTGTCTCTCTCTCTCTCTCTCTCTCTCTCTGTGTTTTTTTTCTTTGTTTCCGCTGTCATCATGACCATTTACTATCGGCAGAAGCAAGGTGGACGGGGTAGGGGGGTAAAAAGAGGGGAAAGAAATGTGGAGGAAGAGTGAGCAATATCTGCAGAGTCCACTCCTCCCTCTCACAAATAACAGCCATTAACCAGCCAGGTCAGAAGCTGAGCCACCAGCTTGACTTGAAACACTGAGTGCCACTCGAAAAACCCACAGACTAGCACATTTACAGGAGAATGGGGTGGAGGGGTGGAGGGAGCAGAAGGAGAGAGGAAGAGAAAAAAACTGGAAAGCAAAAAGGAACCTTGGCGGCTAAATTGTCACTTAATATAATTAGCCTAAGCCTCGTGCATTACCTTTTCAATAAGTTGTTAAGAGCAGAGCTGGTGGTACATGGACAAGAGGTGACACATTATGCCTTTTACAACAATGCTTCTCGTGGCTACTGACAAGGCACGGGCCAGCATGCAAAAAGATGAATGAAGAAAAGAATTGAAAAGGAAGGGAGCAGCGGAAGGTATTTAGAGGTGGAGGGGGGGGGGAAATTACAAGAGACAAAAAAGCAGAGGATGAAGATGTAGGCAGGCAGCAAGAAAGGAGCGAAGATGTAAATTGAGCTTGAGACAAAAGACACAATTGCACATTTTCAAAGTGGCGAGACACACACTGCACACTTTTCTCTCTGCTGGCAGAAATCACCTGTACATAACAGTAATGACCGGTGTGATAATCTCAGCAAAGGTTAACGGTGTACCACCATTAGTACATAGTACAAAAGGCTTTTAACAGACAACCAAGAAGCTGTCTGCCGCAATTTACCACAAAATTTGAAGTGACTTTATATATCACAAGCCATTTAATGTAGCTGAGGAGAGAAGTTCTGTCCGTGTCCCTTTCTCTTTTGTTCCTCGGCAATGAAAAAGATCACTGTGACATCTCCCTCTCGCTGCGGACTGAGGCACCTGGTCTGTCATTTCTCTAATGATAGTGGGGCGAAAAGACGGGGTGGAGAAGACAAGATGGGAGATTTAAAGTTTTTAAAAAAAGGGGAAAGGAAAGGAGAAGGAAGGAGGGAGGGAGATGGGTGTCTTCATTGTTTGAGATGTGTCCTATGCTGTGTCAAAGGAAGCATAGATCTTTTCCCTCTTTTTTTTGTCTTATCCTCCTGTGTGTCTTTTTCTCTGTGTCTGCCTCCCTTTACTCCTCCATCCCTCATTTTATTCCCCTTACCTTTGCTGCTGTGGGGACCAATTTGGCTAAAATGGAACCTCTTCCTCATTTTTTTCTTAATTAAAATCTGAGAGCCTCCGCGGAGGAGGAGGAGGAGGAGGAGGAGGAGGAGAGGGGAGAGAGAGGAGGTGCCTGTGAGCATGTGTGTTCGTGTGCATGCTGGTGGCAGATTGCCTGCGTTCCATTAGTCTTTCATTAGAGTCGGTGAAAATCAAACAAAGGCACGAGAGTTTTAAAAGATGTATCAAGGCTGGCATCTTTGCTTGTTTTAAAAAAAATATATATAGAGAGAGAAATATATATTTATAATTATCTAATGAAAAGAACACCAAAAAATGATGATCAGCTGTGATAAAAAAAACAAAACAGTTTTTTTTGCAGAATACAAACCTGATTTTTCTTTCCTGAAACAAAGAAACTTGAAAACACCAAACAGAAGTGGCTCTTTTTTCACATGGAAGGCAACAACTCAGCTCCTTTGCTTA
>NW_005187423.1:1859020-1883386 GCF_000239375.1 Pundamilia nyererei | reverse complement strand
GGTCTGTGTGCGTTCATATGCGTGTGTGGCAGGACGGTCCCACAGGAGAACTAAGTTGCTCTGAGACGTGCTGGCCGCTCGCAGCGCAAATGGTAATAAGGCGGGGGGTGGGGGGGGGACAAACGCTCCCCTCCTCCCGATCTGTGAGGGAGCTTGCCCCCACCTATCTGCGTCTAGCAGAGAAGGGGTGTGTGTGTGTGTGTGTGTGTCTGCGTGCAAGTGTGTCGAAGTGTGCAGCACGATGTCACTGAGCATCTCACAGTGGAGCGGCGGAGTTGACTCAGTTGAGCTGCACTGGCCTGACACACACACACACACTCTCTCTCTCTCAGTCTCGCACACACACTCAGCGAGCCACCGTCTCTCTCACTGGCTCGCTCTCGCACACACACACACACACACACACACGCTCAGGCGCTCAGTTCAGTTCCTCCGTGGCTGCGGCGGAGTACAGAGGAGTCAGAGAGAGAGAGAGAGAGGCAAGAGGAGAGGGAAAGAGAGAGGACAGTCGGCAGCACAGACGTTGAGAGAGGGACACATTCACAGAGACACACAGAGAGAGAGGCTAAGGGAGAGAGAAAAGGAGAGAGAGAGAGAGAGAGAGAGAGAGGAGCGGGAGGCAAGGAGAGCTGGATTGCTGGTGGCTCACTCCCACACCTCATCTTCACTTTGCTGGGACAGACACAGAATTGATGGTAAGATAAATTCAAGCTTTTTATTGGCTCGGCTGTTTGCTTTCATGGACGTTTATGGGACTTTTTTTTTTTAACTGGACTTTAAATATGTTTTTTTGGTTGTTTGACAAATTTTTGGGAAAACAGTGAAACAGTATTTTTAAATTTCACAATTTTTTTTTGCTGTATGTGTTTTTTTTTTTTAAGTCTAGAGTGTAAGATATATCTCTGTTGTACTTACAGCACACTATTTGTTGCCTTCTCAAGCTTGAATTTATTTCTGATTGTATTTCTGTGTGGATATTCACTGCTGAGTCTGGTGGTGGCACTTCCCAGGTTGCTTAACTTTTACTTTCCTACTTTTCTTTTTTTTTCTTCTTCAAATATTACGTGAGTGTGTCCATGTGTGTGCATGCAGGTAAACATGCGTTCCACTGTGTATGTTTGCATCCAAGTGTGTGTTTCTGTTCACTCCGTGTCCAAGTACAAAATGACTGACAGATGGATTACAGCAAAAAGTAAAAAAAGAAAAGAAAAAAAAAGTCAGGCCAAAGGCAACAACATGCACCCCCTCGCCTTAATTCCCATAATCCCCTCCTTTTTTTTTGTTTTACTCCATTCTTGCTCACCTTCTCATCAACCTCCCTCCTCACCTCCATCCTTTTCCTCGTCCCTCTTCACCTCCAGTGCTCCGCTCATCTTCCCCTGTCCAAGACGAGGCCCCCGAGGAAATTCACCACAAGCCCTCTTCTCTCTCCCTTCACGAGAATTAACTCCACATTCACTGCTCTGCCACCGGAGCTGCCAAGAAACCTCACACACATACACACGCACACATACATCTACTTCCTCATCTTGCCTCTTGCTGTTATCCTCCTCAGCAAGCAGGAACCAAGCTAGATTTTTTTAAAAGGCAACATAACCCCAAAAGAACCCACCTTCACTGACTTCTTTTTCTTCTCTCCTCCTTCACACTCCCACATCCCTGCTGCCCTCCCTCTCTGTCTCTCCCTCTCTCTGTCTAAGTCCAAGGAGGCAGAGTTGGATGTGAGAGGCAGTGAGTGTGACACGGTCCCACCAGAGCCCAGCAGAGACCCAGAGTCGCCCAGGCCACCTCCAGCTAAGGCTAACGGACCCACGGACACAGCTGGCATTTGCACGAGCATCATCTCAAGTAGCCACAGTAGTAGTAGCAGCAGCACCACCAGCAGCAGAAGTGGTCTGGGTGGCGTAAGCATCGTTAGCAGCAGCGCTGAGGGAGCAGGCGCGAGCTCCATGCAGTTCAGCACCAGACCGCCTAGTGCTGAGCAGCCGGGCTTCATGGGGACATGGCAGCAGCAGAGCACTGACAGCAACCTCCTCTACAGAATGTCCCAGCAGGTACGTCGCTCAGCCTCACCCCTCCATCTTCTCCATCTCTGCCTCCTCCTGTCTTCCTTCTTTCTTTTCCATCTTTAAGGCCAAATGTTCATTTTCCTTCTCCTGATTTGTGTTTACTCTCACAGTATTTACTGGTTCCTGATCCAAGAAAGTGTTGGTGTACGTCTGCATGTGTAGGTGTATGTGTAAGCTCATGTTGGGGTGGGTGGGTGGAGGTGGTGGGGGGAACCAGTGGTTTCGTGGTGTCTTGTTTGTGATATTTTAAGTTAAGAGTCCATTTTGCAGCAGATTTTTTGTAACTTTCCCTTTTCTTTTTGGAACATTGATTTCATGCTTTTGTGTTGCTCTTTTACACAAACCTGCTGTAAAGTATTTCAATTCATGCATTTTCCCTCTCTCTCTGTCATCTGTCACTTTTTCAAAATTTATTCAATGCATTTGTCATTTTCTTTTATTTTTTAAAAAAGGGCAAAAAATAGCACATTTTATGTATTTGTAAAAACATGTTAATATAAAATTTGCACAGCTTGCGACATGATTCCTTGCCTCTTGTTACACACATGCTTCTGTCTCAGTAATTGGTGTGAGAGCGGAGAGGAGTTTTAAAAAGCAAGCTATAGGCGTGTTTTGGTAACCCCAGCGCCGATAAAGACTCGGGAAGGGGCACCCCTCTGGGACCGGCTAATTGACTTCGTGTGGCCGAAGCAGGAAGCCCCTCGCGCGGCTACGGAACAGCAAAGGAGCCGTGAATGAATCCTGGCTGGCCAGGAAAAGTAGTGATGATAACAGAGAGCCCGCAGCGGCTGAGGACAGTCGAAGATTTCCTCCCGACATTCCTCTGCTGCTGTCGCTGGTGTTCCTCTTCGTTCTGTAGCCTTTTTTTTTTTTTAGGTTTTTAATGTCGTCTCTAAAGTTAGAAACATGACAGGGATGAAGTGGTTTCGTTGGGTAAATATCAGGTACGGAGAGGGGGGATAGGAATGTCCAGCTCCGAGCAAGTGTATGTGCGCGCGTGTGCTAGTACGCGGGCGCGCGCGCGCGCGCGTGTGCTTGTGTGCGTCCGTTCGCGCACACGTCCGCGTGAGGGGAAGACAGTAAAGATAGAGGATGGTTGTTAGGTTGCAGTTAATCATAGCGGGACCTGCAGACTCTCCGTACCATGCACACGCTGTTACGCACTCGGGCCATAGCGGCTCTTGCGCAACAGCTTCGCCGCGGCTCCGTGCTGTAAGTGATGAGAAACATATTCTGTCACCTTGACGGCACTTGGAGTCCGTTTTGTTTTTGTTTTGTTTAACCCCCAGAGGTCGAATCGTCAAGATGAAAACGATGTTTTGGGATTTTTTTTAATTTTTTTAAAAAAAAGAACAAGAATCCCGGTGTAACTTTTAGTAAAGACCCGTTTTGTTAAATAAGCTTTCCACGAAATAGTTTTAGGAGAAAAACAACCTCCACCTTTTTTTGTTTTAGTCAGGTTGATCTTTAAAGCCCTCAAATTTATTAGATGCGTAAATCAATAGTGTTTCCCTTTACATCCTCACACCTTTCGTGCTTATCACGTTTTATCTTCCCCACCCCCTCAAAATCTTCCTAAAGTAACGATCATGCAAACTATTGATACACGAATTAGTGGATGGGTTGCAGGGGTCAGCGAACCGCTTCTCTTCTCCTCTCCCGGTACGAGCAGGTGGATGGGCCCTTGCGCTCAGCATCTGCTGGGACCCCACGTTTGCGTCCCCAATCCTTTTTACAAATGCGCACCGTTGTTTCAATATAATCAGCTGTGGGACTCGCTGTTATTTATCCTTCCTCGCACTACTTAGAAGACATCTTCTCATGTTTAGTAGGCATGACATAAATTCTCCGAAGGAAGCCTGTTCCTTGACAGACTCGCCTTATTGGAATCTAACCGATAATGACTTTGTGTTTGCCGAGCCTGGCGCACCCTGGGGTGTTGGAGAGAAATGCGTTATGGGCTTGTGTTAAAAAAAAAAATACCCCCCATCTCCCGTAAAGATCAACCAGGTGACAGATAGATGCAGGATTTTATAAAAGTTTAGTTACATCACACCTCCATCTGATCGATAGAGACATAAAAAAAAGATTTGTGCGCAGTGCGTTTTGGAGAAGCGGCTGTGATGAGATGCAGGGACATCTCCAAAATAACAGAAACAAAACATAACAACAACAACAAAACCCATTTGGCAATACCTTTTGGAATTCCTTGTAAATCAAACACACAAAGAAGCACTGTCGAAACGTAGGAAATGTCTCTTGTGATAGGAAGGCAGTGATTTTCCTATTTTAAAGCCATCCTGTTAATAACCTGCGGTTTGCAGCAGGTGTTTGATTAGCTCGTGGACAAGCATCCGTGACTGAAGAGTGCACAGAAAGTGAAGCACAGACATTAATTTTTTTCTGTTGCATCCAAATTCCGAATCACTATTTTCATTTTTTTCATCATAAAAAAGCAGCACGTGTCTTATATGGCGTAGAGAAAATTGCTTAAACCTAAAGAAAATATTTAAAAACCACTTTGAATTTAATAAATAATGCCTGTATTGCTGCCGAATTTTAATCGTTTTTCATAGATTTTTATTGGCAATTAATGAATGTATTTATTTCATATTCACTTAGATGTTTTTCAAGACACGAGGCATTTTCTTTTAAAAATATTTGGCCACAGGCGATGCTGTTTGGATTGAAGAAACAAATGAAAAATACAGGTGAATTAAATATTTTTCCTTATGTTTTATTAAATGTGGAGTGTGAGATTGCATATTGATACAATGGTATTTTTCCCTTTTTCTTTTCTCTTCTTCTTCTTTATTTATTTATTTATTTATTTATTTTTAAATCGTTGCGTGATTTTTCTAAAGCAACGAAATTAACAGCGTTGGATATTGAGGCATTTGTGCAGTCGAACAAATTTACACCTTTCATAAAAGGCCTTAGTAGGTTTTTAATCTTTGAGCAAACTCTTTTTTTTCTAAGCCACACAGCAGGAGATTTACATCCTCTATAATCCACGCAAGTGTCAACAGGAAAGGGCATAAACAGCATGCAATTTAAATGAAATCAATGAAATGGATTCAATAAATACGACCTATTTTCTCAGCTTCCTCGTGTTAAAAAAAAATCAGTGCACATTTTACAAAACACTGCGAGAAGGGAACTCTACTAATTGCTTTTATGGCGGAAAAAATACAAACATTAGTCGCGAGTGTAATTAATTCCAGGCATTACGGAGTGATAATATTTGGAGCCTTAATTGACCCGCTGCTGTACATGCGTGGCTATGAATATCGACCCTCTGCAAGTTAAAAACTCCAGAGTTAAGTGATACTACGAGTCTAATTGGCTCATCAGGGATGTTTCCTCCACAATACAGCAGCCGGAGGCCGCGTTTCTCTCTCTCCTTTTCCCCCCTTTTTTATTGTCTTCTCCGCTTCAAGTCGGAGGAACGTAGGAACAAGTCAAGGATTAGAGAAGCTTGTAAAAATGTGCCTTCATCTCCACCTGAGGATCTGATGGAGCCACCCAGGCTCGGTGCAGACCTCAAAAGGGGTGGGGGGAAAAAATCAGTGTATATCTCCAGTTTAAAACCATCTCTAAAATAGCCTCTTCCTTTTCTTTTTGCAAGGGTGCTGTAACGCGGCTTCCTTTGAAGTGCGACAGGTCGACTATGGGCCGAGATCTGGAAGAGGTATAGTGGCATTACAGCTTGCCTGACTTCTGTCTGCTCTCAGTGCTGCCTGCTTCATCTCACACCGAGACTCTTTTTATCCACCTATGGACACAGCAGGGGTGGATAACACAGACATATCATTTAAAACTAGATAACACAAAAACGCCAAAAAATTAATTCAAATACCAATAATAATCAGCGTTAAAACAATAGAAATAATAACAGAAATTTTATATCTTATATAGCTTTTTGTGGCAATTTCTTTCTTAGGATTTAAAATAATATTTTAAACAAACACTCAGTCAGATTTGCAGCATTTTATTCTTTCACTGTAGCATTTACAATTTTAGGATATGGAAATTACTTTAATTTAATGTTAGTAAATTAAATTTATAACTAATATATATATATTTATATGTCTTTTTTAATTCTTACAAATCTGCTGGCTTCTTGTCTCCAAACATCCTCTCAAAGATTTGAAAGCCTGACTTTATTTCCTCTAATGTTACAAATTTTCTTTCCATTTCTCTTCCTTTTCCTCTTTTTGTCATGTTTATTTATTTATTTATTTCGCTTGGATCAACATCACAGTCCTGTTGGTTGATTTTCCCTTGTTCCATATATTTCGTTAAAGCGTTGTGCAGCCAGCCCAGCGCTGTCTGTTTATGCCAAACGGTTGGAAGTGAATTCTGTTAGTGCTCAGAGCATGATGATGGACATATTTGTGGAAAAACATGCTCTGCTTTGTTTTGTCTGACTGAAGAAATTAGGTAGATATTATCCTCTTCAGCGCAGTTCAGAGTAGACGCTAATCTGCCTATTAACACAATGATAGATTTATAGCAGTGTGTGTGCGTGTGTGTGTGTAGGGAGGCTGGAGGCAACCGTTGTTTTACACGGTGGGGTAAAGTCGTGTTGTATGTTGCATATGTGGTGCATATGCATTGCTTCTTACTGTTGTGTTGGACTTGGAGGCAGTGATTTGATGCATATGTGTAGAATTACCCACAATCGGTGAACGTGTGCGCATGTGTGTGGTTACACTCGCTGTTATTATTTCCATGTCTGTCTTTGATGGGTCGTTGCACACGGAGCATATGGATGTCTATACATACATGTATCTGGTGTCAAGTGTGTGTCTGTGTGTGTGTGTGTGCGTGCGTGACGTTTATGTGTGCGCTAAAGAGTTGGTGTCTGTGGGTTTGCCATTTATTTTTCTGAGTGGGTGGCTAAGCACTCATATGCCAGTTGTGTGAGTGTAAGCGTGTTATTAAGGATGTGAGAGTGTGTGTGTATCCTCCCTGTGTGTGTGTGTGTGTGTGCGTCTCTGTGTATTGGATCGGGCTCCATGTGTGTGCGGGTGCGAGGTGAAGTGTCTCTTGGCTGGCCCTGGCTGGAGAGCTGGAGGAGAGCAGAGGTGAAAGAGGAGATTTGCAGAAAAGACACGCACCACTTCCCCCATTACTACTTTTTCTTTTTCTTCTTCTACTTTTACGTCTTTGTCTCTCACAGCTTCTTCTTCTGCCCTCGCTTTTTCAGCCCTCTTCCTCTTCCCCTACCTTCACACTTTCTGCTCTGTGTCTTCTTCGCCACTGTCTTTCTCACTCGAAACTCTTCACCAGCAGCAGATCGAATGCTCAAAGACGAAATCAGATGGTTTTTATGCAGCTACTGTCTTTGCACAAAAGGCTCCTGAGACTAAATCTGTGTAACTGGGGAACATTTTGAGCGTGTTCACTTTATATACCGTGCAGGATTACGACTCATCATAAGACACAAGGACAGAAGAAGCACAGTGTTTTCTTGGTTATGCCTTTTTAATCAGTGTTTTGGTCTGGTAACCTGACCGGAAAAGCTTCAAAGCTTCAACAGAATAGATGACCCTGATAAAGCGCTTATCCCTCGATCTAAACTTGTCCTCTTATAGTGCCTAATTCACGTATTACTGCTGCGCACCAGTTAAGAACATCCAGATAACATAGGCAGAGCTGAGAAGGGACGCTGTGATTTTTGAGCGAGCTGGCATCCAACGCAGTCTTTGTGTGTATGATGATGCGTTTTGTAAAGGCGGCGTTATTTCTGCAGGAGAGCAATACGAGAGTAAGACCGAGCAGGAAGGTGGGCACAGCTACTAGTATATTTGCTGTATGCGTGCTCTAGTAAGAGCCCATCTGGTTTGACGAGGTGGGAGGATGCACAAGGTCCCATTCATGCTGCGGTCCCCACTATATTTACCCAAGTGCCAACCAGGGAGATATGACGTCCACAACATTTTTACTTTAAACTAGTTCCAACTGGCGTTTCAAAATCTTTTTCTCTCAGAAAGTGCATCGCCCAGTATGTCTGAAGGTACATGTATACATACGATAACTATGCCAGCTCTTTAAATTTCTGTTTTACATACTGCTTGTCTAGTGGGTAACATCAATAGCCACGCTTTTAATTCCACCATTTTCCACTCTATTTCTTGGGCAGTTGACTGACTCTTCACGCGTGCACATATATTCTCCTTTCTTTCACTCACCATCTTAAAATCCGTACGATAGATTTTAATTTTCAATTCATTTATATGCTGTCCTTTCAAAAATAAAATACGGCACCCTGATCTCGTGTATCTCAGGTCAGGCAGGAACCTCTGTAGCTGTGCAATAATGCCCTGCAGGTCCAGCGTTATGGGTAAGCACTGACCCTGACTCTGTGTGCAAGACCTGGGGCAAACAACGATCAATAAGCATCATGTGAGCATCACTCACAGGCTCCATGTCAGCTGTTTCCTGTTTGTCCTGAGGAGACAGGTGCCTCACCACCATGGTGAATGGGGGGGTCTGTATCATATGGAAGCATAGGGTGCATTTTATGGGTGAGGAGCGATAGAAATGCACAGCCATATGCTCTGGCTTTATCAGTGGGATGAGTGGTAAAATCTACTGGAGCTGAGTCTTTCCCAGGGACCTCTCTTACTCTTGTGTGGGCATGTAAAATCAAAGAAATACAGTATTCCATTTCCTTCTGTTGTTCTTTATTTATTGCGAGTCGCTTTTTTTGACAAAGTCAATCAATAAAATACCGGTAATCTGAGTAGAAGATGTCAACACCGCGTAGCACTGAGGAAATTCATGAAGTATTTCAGGCCAGAAAGATTTACGTAGGTTTTATTCATTTGGAATAAATCAGCGTGGTTATTCAAAATGTGAGCTATACTCAGCAGCACATGTGTGTGGGGTGTGTGTGTGTGATTAGTTTCTTACGGCACTGGGAAAATGGTTTACAGTGTTATGTATTTTTAAATACAACTGTTGTCATGTAGATTGCATTGAGACGCTTTATGCTGTTTTGTTTTTTTTATCTGCTGATGTCCGCGTAAGCAGTGGAACACCCGTCTTTTTACTGTGTTTTTCCTTCTTTCATTTTCTACGTGTCTTTCAAAACACGGCTGTGAGTTATTTGTCTTTGGGCAGTTTCCTGCAGTGCGGTGAAGTCGCCGGTGTGAAGAGGAAATGTGTGTGTTTGAAGGGCTGGTCGCTCAGGATGTCACCACCCCACCACTGGCTAATGAGGGGGACATGAATACAGGGCCAGGGCAGCAGCACACACACACACTGACACGGCAGGAATGCAGCAGCTGTCACCGGGATCCAGGCAGCTATAAAAGGCTTGAAGTGTAGTTCTTGTAAGTGTGTGTTTGTGCGAGTGGTATTACCAGGGGTTGCTGTGGCGTCGAGAGCCGGGAAAGGGACGGCGCTGCCACAGGTGACCCGAGCCACCAGCGGGGTGGACCATCAGAAATCCATTTATTTTGCCTGTGGTATTTTAAGACGTGGCCATATGGTAGAGACATTGTTCTGTATCTAGAGGAAGGTGACATTAGGTGTGACCTGTGCTAAGTGACAGGAACTTGGGCATACTTTCACCATGGCTTCTCCCTTTTCCTGTTATTCCTCAACTCCTGTTATTTTGTTTTCCTTGGAGTTGCGCCAACGCAGCGGGCAAATCGAAAGCCTACTATTTTTACATCCGTCTTTAAGGACCCCTGTCTATTCGCTCTGCCTGCCAATTTGCCCCATCAGCAGTGGCAAAGAAGAAGAGCTCTCAAGGCACCGAGCCTTTCATTTTTCTGTTGGCGATGTAGCTAATGCTGTCACTGTTATTTGAAAAAGCACTCAGAGTGAATTGCTATTATTATTGTTAAAACCATCATCATCAGGCTTATTTATGGTTATGGATAATGATGGTAATTTTGTTCAGGTCTCGCACTTGACTCTGTCTCTTTCTTCTGCTAATCTGACATATACTGTGTGTATGGGTGTGTGTGTGCGTGCAGGCCTACTGTACAGTGCTGTGTGTTGGCAAATTACCAAAGTTGTTGTTCAAAGAAAATGGTTTTTCCAAAAGGTAACACAGATTTCATGTCCACAATTCACATGTGAGGTGAAGAGAGCTGCACTCAGGCAAGAATAAATATGTTTCATCTTTTAATGAATACATGGAACCGTGTCTGTGAACGGTGGAGGTGGAGGAGGCTCCCCCCCCCCCGTTCACTATTTTCTGTTTCATTTCATTTCTTTCTTCCTTTTTTTCTCCTCTCTTGTGCTCCAATGTTTTATTCTCCATCTATCTCCCCGCTCCGTTCTGTTCTGTCTCCAACTTACCATGGAGGTTTGATTGCTCGAAGCCCAGGGAGGATTTTTTAGGGAGGTTCTGGAGAAGGGAGGCTAGTGGTACAGGCTGTGGTAGGCTTGTAGCCAATGTACATAGTGCGCACGTATTACACATGCACGCACATACACACAGATATAAAGTACAGTGATTTTCTTTGTGCAGATTGTGTAAATTGCTTCTTAACAATGCTGTCATTTTAACCCACTGAATAAAAAGCCTCTAAACTCGAGTCTAAACCCGTTAGCTACTTTTTTCCCTCTCGCCTTCTTTTTCCTTGTGAGCAAAGTGTTAAAGCAACATGTGTAAGCGTTTGTTTGTGCTCTCTGCTGACTTTGTAAAGATGTTTGCGCTGTTGGATTAATAACGTTTAATGGCCACTGTTAAATGCAGCTGCATTGGCATCCCACAGCTTGTGTTTTTTTCTGGCAAGCTGAGACTCTGGGTGGCTTTTTGTTTTTGTGAGTACGTGTTGTGTGTGTGTATGCGCCCGTGCAGTGAAATACTGCTGTGTGCGTGCGTGCGTGTATGTGTGTGTGTGTGTGTGTGTGTGTGTGTGTGTGTGGGCTAGATAGAAGAAGCATTGTGTGTTGTCACTGAGCATACCTGTTCATTTAAGTGTGACATCCCCCCCTTCCCCCAACAACCCCACACCCCCGCCACACACACTCACAACAGAAAATGACTGAACGTGATCACATATTGAGCAGCAGTGTCTATAATGTCAGTTAAGTCACAAATGATCTAATTCGCCTACCGTGATTGACATCAATTGGTCAACCCAGTGGTGGCGAGCCACCATGAATGACCTCTGACGTCACACTTTCTGGATATTTGTTGTGCGACTAAAACAAACAGCCGGATGGAGTGAGAATTCGTGTAAGGAAAACGCAGTTTTTGTGTGTGTTAAAAGTGGAAGATGTATCTCCGTTGTTTACTTGTGCACTGGCAGGCACACAAGCGGCCCCACAAACACACACACACACACACACATATATATATATATATATATATATACGCTTGCTTTCTTGGTGCTGATGTTTTCTCTGTAAATGGCCTGAGCTGCCTCTTCCTTTGTCGGGAAACACTCTTAGCGATAAGTGCTTTGTTAGAGCTTTGTCTGCTGCATGATGTGTGTGACTCTGACTAGCATTTAATATTTTATGGCATTTAATCTATTTGATATGTTTCCGCCAAATCCAAAGGAAAAAAAAATCTGCAGCTTTTGTTTCTTTTATTCAGGCCATTACCTCACAGCTTGTTGATCAGTTTAGATTTGTAAAGGGTGGCCGAAAAGGATTTATCACCTAGATTTACCGCTGTTTTTCATCATAAATTCACCATCTTGTCCGTTGCTAAAATCCCATAAGGGCAAAGGTGATCCTTTCTGCCTGATCAATGAGCGTAAATAATACAAAATGTCATTAGAAATGACACTATTTAAAGAGCAGTGGAGTTTACAGGATGCGGCGGCGAAGATAGTGCTTTATGACAAAGGAAAAGAAAAGGAGCCGACAGCTTGTGCATCAGTCAGAAGGTGAGGAGGAGGCTCTCTTTGAGATCAATTGGTAATAGGCTGAAGTCACAGAGGCGATTAGAGGCGTCGACTTGCCTGTGTTGTAAATGCTGTCAGATCTGTTAAAGGAAGCCTAATACCTCTCAGGTTGAAAGCTGTAATAACATCAACTGTAACTGAATCCGCAGGGAAGTGCAAGGGAGACTGCGTGTGTGCGAGTGAGTGGAAAAGGACTGGTGAGGAAGGCGAAAGTGTTTCATTCTGTGTAGATTACATAGGTTTCTCTGTATGTGTTTGTGCGCGCATCTGTGCGTGTGGTGTGTGTGTGTGTGGGTGAGTGGTATAAAGCGGTGGCAGCATGCATAAAGGCGAGAGCCGCGGGGTTGCTCCTGGCATTCTTTTGGCCACCAGATGCCTGTCACTGCTTTAAGGAAAAAAAAGAGCAAGGGGATGAGAAGGAGAGAAGGACAAAGATGAGGAGAGGAGGGAGGGCGAGGAAGGGAGGAGGGGGGTGTTGGGGGGTAGCCACCGCTGTTCAAATCATGTCACGTAGCGCTAATTCATCCAGCCTCATTAGAGAGAGGGAAGGGACCGGAGAGGGCCTCTCTCAGGACAGGGGCCCGGGCTCAAACACACAGCCACACACAGATATATGCATACACTTAGTTTTCCTCTCTGGCACATACTTACACACAGATACAATTTCGCTGTTCCTCTCTCTCACACACACACACAGACACGCACACACACTCGCAGGCATACATACACAGATGACACTGGCACATGGCGCAGTGCGGGGGCAGTTTAGGGAATAGAAAATTGCCTTCTCAGGAAGGCCCTGGCCAATTAAGGACCTGACCGTATTGAATGTCAAGTGTTAATTTAGGCTTACCCCCCCAACCCTCCCTCAAACCATCCCCCCACCCTCACCCCTCAATTTCCCAGCAGTCCTTGTTGTGGGGGGGGTGGAGGGTGGGACTAGGTGTTGTGTGTGTGTGTGTGTGTCCCAGAGATGAGCAAATACATGTCAAGCCAAAGTTGATTGCCTGCTCCGTATTATGTGTCGCAGGCAAGTGGCAAATGTGCTCCCGCCTTTTAGCCTCCCGCGTACCCCCTGAGGGACTCTGCGATGGAAGGAGGAGGAGAGGAGGAGGATTAACTGTACCGCAGTGATAAGAATGGGGGGGTTTACACTAGGGAACGAGGGGGCGGGGGGGGTGAAGGGGACAGAGAGAGAAGTAGAAAGAGGGCAGAGGGTTGGTTTGATCTCATAGGACTGGGTGGTGACTTTGATAGTTTTTTAATTGCCTTCAATGCGCAGAGGTGATGTCTCTGGAAAACATTCTTGGAATAAATAGTTTTAAAAAGAGAGCGGGCGAATTTCCGAAAGTTTAGCCAGCTGATTATTTAAGAAAACGGAACGCATTTTAACTTTATGAAAAACTTTAAATGATGCCAACGTGTTGGCTTTGCTCTAGACTCGCTGCCTTTGGCGTGATCCAGGGGTAGACAAGGTTGTCTCTGAGTTGGACTGATGGTAAATGCCCACCTCCATACCTCCATGATCTAATAGACATCCACTTAGTCTTAATGGCCAGATTCCCTTTCTTCTCTAGTGATGACTGTTGCACTCTTTAAAGGTGTAATTGCCAGCTTGTCTTTCCTATCACTCCCCCTTCACCAAAAGCCTCTTTTTGCCTCTCATGTTCACTACCGTCCTCCCAAGACAGAGGGGAGCATTTCTAAGAAAATAAATATTAATGCTCTGCTTGCATTCACAACAAAGCCAATTCTCCTGTTTTAGCCAGCCCTCTGGCTACATTTGTTAGTGAAAGGCTCTTTGTTTTACATTCGTCTCGGTGCATTTACATGTGCGCCGGAGTTTGTGTGTGTCCGGTGATAGCAGTGATCTTGTGAAATTGAATAGAGAGGGCGAGTATTGATCATTTACCCCTGTGTGTTATTAGTGCCTGCTGCTACTGACATAGAGAATGTGAACCACCGGCACAAATGCAAACTGACAAACATACACACACACCTATACATACACACTTTGCTATGTTTACTGAAGAAATACAGTATGTTGTTTGCATGTTGTGACAAATGTAATGCATTCCATCATAGGGGGAAAAGTATACTTTCCCACTACATAATATTTTATGGAAATATCAACATTATTGCCCAGACCCGGTGGTGGAAACCTGTAAAATTACAGCTCTAGTAGTGTTACGACGGACTGGGTTATGTGTCAATGACTTATATGCGTCAAGGGTCTTTTCAAATGGGGCCAATTTTTATGCTCTCTGCTCACGCGCAGCCACACGCAAATTTATTATTACAATCTGTTTTTTCAATCTCCCGTAAGTGATAACAAGTTCTGAGTTCACAGAGGTTATGGTGAAATGTAATTCGGGCTCTGATCACTGATATTCAAACAGCCACCGTACAAGCCTCCAGGGCCAGGGGAGGGGTAGGGTGTTAAAGCCAAGTGTAAGTGCTCTGTCTTTGGGTAGACATGGACATCGGCAGGGCTTCTGGAGCTCCAGTGAGACGGGGGTTGAGAAGTCTGTCAAGCCCTAATTGATCACCCTGACCTGGGGAACTAAGTACCAGATGAAGGGGGTGCAGAGGAATGCAATAGATAAGGCTAAAGGGAAAAGAAAGAAGGGGGGGAAAAAAAGAAGAAATTGTGCGACCGGTGACTTAATCTCTCTGGACTGGTCATTTCCCCCTCCGGATGATAGATACAGTAGGCCTAGCGTGTGACACAGATGGATAATGCTGGCGTCTGGGGTGATAGAGTTATAAATTAACACATTACTGGACCTTAATGTGGACTATTGTGGACGACCTCACACCACCATCATCAACCCTCCAGGCGCACAGACACACACAAACACGCCTCCAGTTTCACTGATGCGTCTAGCTGAGCTCAGGGTGCGGATTGTTCTCCTCAAGTGGCATTGATTTGTTAAAGTGCTGAATTAGCAGGATCAGTCCAGTTGCTGGTCTTTCTTCTATTTTCTTTCCTTTTTTTGATTTGACAATTTTACCCTTTTTTCCCCCTCTTTTACACCATCCTTGTTACTTCTCTCGCCTTACTCAAACGCTGATTTTCCCTCCTTTTCTGCTCTGTTTCCACATTCTTGACTCCTCTCCCCGTGTGAAAGACATTCACACACTCTTTTACTGCACAGACACAAGTGCTCCAAACTTTGCTCCCTCGGTTGTCCTGGCTTTTTCCTCGAGTCCTCTCTCCAGCTGGAAGGTCTCACCTAAAGAGAACAGTTGGTTTTTCTCTCCTTCTCGTGGCCCACACTATGCTCGCTAGCCAAAACTGTTGTGTCCCTGAGTTTGAGACTTAAAGGGGAAGTGGTATGTGTGTGGTTGGGGATTGGTATTTAATAGCCAGACATACAGAAGAGTTAATATCCAGAGCAGCAGTAGCCTGCACATTGTAAGGCCACACACAGTGACAAGGTTCTGAGCAGCTCGCTGTATTTAAAACTCACCCCGCTCCTGTGGAGCGAGGCAATGGCTTATACATCCACAGGGTAACCGCAGCGAATTCCACCGGTGTGAATGTCATTCGACAACAAATGAGTGCTTCTGGAAACCGAGCGGTGTACAGTGAGGGTCACTGGTCTCTCTGTCTGCTGAATGTGGAGTGCTGTGTTATACTTGGGCTTACGAGTGGGACAGACTGTCTGCTTTCTGAGGCTGAGTCCCTAGCCAAGAGGTGCAGATTTGTTAGTGTCTGCTCCATTATCACCCATCACTCTCATGGTTTGTTGTATTGAGTGCAAGTGCATGAGAGAGAAAGTGAGTGAGCGGAGTAACCGGAGACTGTCCCCCCACTTTCTAGTTTTCTGTAATTCAGCCCAACAGTTAACATCTGGTGACCAGTGACTGACCTTCTTGTGATTTCACACACAAACACACACGCACACTAAGAGTCGGACTGTATCCAAGTGATGAGTGAGTGACCACCCATCTACCCCTCCTCCCCTGCCAAGTATCCATCTATGCCAGATCCCCCGCCACAAGTCCGTTCCCTCACTGCGCATGACTGGCCGATGAAAGGTTGATGGGCGACTGGTCTGCCCATAGTATCAATAAAATACTCAATAATGTGCCAGAAAAACACCTAAGAGTAGAAAGCACCTAAGCACACATACAGTACACACTGGTGCAAACACACGTGCACCTCACTGTGGCACAAAAAGCAAGCACAAACCTCACTAGCTAGTTTGCATGTTGACATGTTAATCTAATCCTTTAATCCTTATAAAAAGTTTGAGTAATTTAGCCAATTGTTGGTTTTGGAAGTTTAAATGGCTACACTGACAACTTGTTGGCTCCTCCTTTCATATGTTGTGTTTTGGCAGTCTTATATGACATCAAACTGAATGTCTCTGGGTTTTAAACTGTTTTTTGTTTTTCTGATTTTACAGACCAAACTGTTAATTGGTGAACTGAAGCAACAAATGCCAGATTTATGCCAAATAAGAATGATACTAATACAGTGGTCTGCAAAAAAACAAAAACAACATGGAATGAGAAGCATGTCTGGTTGATAGGAAAGGCCAGCCGTTGATTATGTGAATACAGTGTGTTTGTGTGTCTTCTCTGCTGGGTGACAGGGGAGTGAGCAACACAGTTAGAGGCAGAGCAGAAGTGATACATGCCTCGCTGCACTGGGTCACGACCTTTGACGCCCTTGGCTCGTCTCTGTGCCACATGTTTTTGTGTGCAATAGCATGTCAAGGAGTCACTTGTCCCTTCAAAGGAAATGGGAAGTACCTCGGTTCATGCAATCCAGGGGAACAAGGATTATGCAAAGAGGTGAGTCACAGGGAGGGCGTAATGGCAGCGTGATGTTGTGACTAAAGCTCTCCGTTCAAGTCAAACGGGGGGGGGGGGGGGGATTTCAGGGAAAGACACAGGGGTAAGACCTGACGTGTGACGGGAGGGTGACTGCACAAAAAGAAAAGAAAAAAGCAGACAGAGTGACAGAGAGCGACAAAGTGAAAATGCCAGTGTAGCATCTCAGTAAGAAAAAAACACTTAAAGTGAAGGATAGTGAGCGGGGATGCAAGAAGGCAGCCAGGGGACTGAAGAAGAGAGATGGGGGTGGGGGGGAGTGAGGCTGATGCATTGTGACAGTCACTTAGAAGGATTTCACTTCCCCTAAACTGTGGCTTGAAGGAAGAAACACCATAAGTTGGGACAATTATGGTCTGAAGGAGATATGACAGGACACATGTGGAGCCGACAAGGGAGGGAGGAAGGAAGGAAGTTAACCAGAGAGCGCACGCGTGCACGTATCTATCCTCAGGAGAATGCAATCATATCATTTGCTTGTATGCTCGTGGATTGTTCTGTATATGTGCACTACATATACTACCCAAGTATCGTGTGTGTTTCTTTGTGTGTGTTTGCCTATGTGGGGCCACAGAAGGGTTCTCGCTTGGTGCACACCATGTCTGGGAGAGCCAGCATCTCGCTCCTCATGGTACAGTGTGTTACCACATTGCCTCCCTCATTCCTTCACCTCATGTCTGTAACTTAACCTAGTGACGAAGGGCAGGAGGGGGAGAGGGAAAAAAAAGAAAGAAGAAAAGCACAAGAAGCTGGAGCGCAATGTTGCCAAGAAAATAGGCCCCTTATTTTGTCTTTTCTTTGGTTTATTTGATTTTGGCCTTTTTGCATGTTAATAGTTTTTTTTTGTGTGTGTGTCGTAGCTCTGATAAGTGTCCCTAATGTTCTTTTTGCTGCAGTACATTTTGTTACCCCTGCGCAGAAAGCTCTGCCAAGAATGTCACTGTAATTTGAGTGTAAGTGGATTCCAAGAAATACACTTTTCCTGTTTCATTGAGTCGTTTTGCTTTCAGCGCTATTATGTCCTTCGTGCGAGTGAGGCACTGGCGAAATTGTCTCTCGGTTTTTCTCTGGCTTGTGTCTTTCTGCGTGGCACCTACCGCTACAGTTCACCGACAGTTCTGTTAATTCTCTTTCCATTTGTGTGACTCTGTGTGTGTGTAGACAAAGAATGGCAACAACAACAAAAAAGTTTCCATTTAGAAAAATGCACCACACATGACTACAAGCTAATTTAAAAACTCCCAAACACATCTCCTGTATCTTGTGTACAATCTGTAGTTTTAATGCATAAGTGACATTTTTACAGGTAGGAGGAAATGAAATCTTTGCTATTCACACTTTGTTAGCAGGTACAAGAATATCAAATACATTATCAAATAATAACCATTTACAGCTCTGATCAACGCTTAAAGACTAGGATTAAAAAAATGGATTGAGATATTTGGATGAGCGCTGCCTTCAATCCACTGCTGCTAATGAGTCACACGTTTCCTCTGGAGAGCTGCATAAACGAAGCTTCCAGCCTTCTGTCCTTGCCACCTTCCCTGTTTGTGCTACTCTCCGCTCATCAGTATGGCAGTTGTGTTTGCTGAGCTGGCTTCTGATAGACTTTTGTTTGGTTGGGTCATTTGAGATTTGGTATTAGCTCTCTCTCTCTCTCTCTCTCTCTCTCTCTCTCCTGTGGGTTTTATTCAGATGCACCTCCAGACTGTGCTGAGGCTGTGCTATGTTAGGGATTGATGGAGGAGGGAAGGAGGGGGAGACTGGGACAGAGGCTGACGGGTATTAGACCCCTGAACACAGCTGGGACCTCTACTATGAAAGAGATGGTAATGACCGTCTGTTAGCATTAGAGAAGATGGGATGAAAGAATGGCCGGAAAACCCATAGAGAGAAGACTTTGCCACTGTGTCAAACCTGAGCCTGAAAGTACCTTTGCCACCTCTGGCTGTCCCGAGGACGAACGGCAGTGGCTTATTTTCACCTGATTTCACTTGCAAACAACAGCACAGAAGTAAGAGGAATTCATACAGGGAATTAATTATCATTAATAAAAAAAAATCCTGTTTGTATTTATGGAGATCAGCATCTCAGAGCCCAAAATAGTTTTCTAGTAAGGCCGTATCTGGACAGAAAATATGTCAAAAAGTTTTATAAATTTCTAGGAGACCACTGGATTGGCACTGCTTTATCTCAGACTCTTTTAACTTTTATTCCAGTGTAACTTCAGCCAGTGTGCTGTTCAATATATGCAAGCTTTTCTATGTCAATGCTGATGGTATTTTTGTCTTATGACTTTTAAAGTTTTCCCCGTTTAAGTCCACCCATCTTACGAGCTTCAGCAGAAAGAAAAAAAATGGTACCTAGATAAAACTCATCCTCCTGTGTGTATTTTTCAATAAGTGGGTCATGATTTCTGGGAAGACACACTGCTTCTGACTTTTTCAGATGTCTTTTTTTCTTTTTGGTGCTCTGGGCACCTCAAAGCGAGGGTCATTTATTTCCTTTATAATCGAGAGAAAGGCAGCCATCTCTGCAGCTGATGTTCTCCAGAGCTGGTCAATTCAAACCAAAAAGCGCTCCAGGGCAGAAGAAAAATACCCAAACTTGGTTTTTGTGTAAACTGTCCCTTTAACACAACCGCACGAACACAGCTCACCTTTTTACATGTTGTGCTATTTTTGGTGTGAACGTTCTCAAAAAACCCCCCCCAAAAATTAAATGAATAAAAAACTTTCTAAAGTAAACAGAGTAGGGCAGGAGATCCCAAGAGTTTCACAAATTGTTATGTTTACGGTATGTTTAATCACAGTGTTTTGACCTACCCTAGCTTAGCTGAACCCATGCTTTGGCAGTTATTAGCCTATAGGTATGAAAAAAAGGCTGCTTCCCACTCTTTAGTGCATATTACCCATACCTCCTTGCAGCAGTCATTACCCATGACAGGGGTCAAGAAAGGTTGTGGCCTAAGCACTCCATCGACTATGGAGTCAATAAATGACTCGTGTCTGCCCACAGTGACCTTTATAGTGATCTATTTAAGTGAGCGAGCAATATATGTTTGTATGTCGGTGGTGTTTGTGAGAAAATTACAAGTCAGCGCATTACCCGTGACCCATGCTGTGACTCGCTGTAGCTTCAAAAAAAAAGGTGGCTTCACTTTTACAGTAAGATGTGACTTCACTGGAAACACTCAGTGTTTGTGAAGGTAGAGCCCTGAACTGAAGAGCAAACATTTTTCTAGCCCCAAGTCCAGTTTAAAAAAAAAAAATGTAAGCACCACCAGCAGCAACGGCAGCTTCCATACAGTCCGCACAAGCTTAAATAATTTATCTCCTCTTGCTCTCCTTGATTTCTTTCTCTCTCTTTCCATGTGGCTCTCTGTTGCTGCCCCCCTCCCCTCCCCCCTCCTTTTAGCACATGCTTCATTTGTTTGCTTTGAGGAGCTAAATCTTGTTTGTGCGTATTAATAAGTCAAGGCGGATTATGCCCCCACCGCCACGGCCCCTGTAGCGTCCTAGCCCTCTCTGCTTACGCTGTGTTTGCGGCTGGGTGGCTCTGTTTGCAGAATGCCCCCCTCCCCTCCACCACCACCATCCACCCGCCCAACTCCATACCAGAGAGGCCTAGCGCGCTCGGCTAATTAGATTAATTCCGATGCCTGTAATGATTGCTCGCCATCTTTTTTTAATGACTGGTGCATATCAAAGAACAGTAAAGCATGCTACCAGCAAAGCCTGCTCCCAGTCCTCCAGTGTGTCAGACCCAGTTGGGGGCACTAGCTTAGTGTTTGAGAGTTAGCATATTGCCATTGTGGGTGTCTGTGTGTGTGTACATTTGTGTTACTGCAGGCTAAGAAAGAAAGAACATGTGTTCAGCTTAGCCTCTGCCTGGCCTCTTAAAAAAATTAAACATATTAGGAAATATAAATATAAATCATCAACAAATGAATACAATGATCATTTTTTTATTGTTAGTCTGAAACCTGTTATTTTGGTTATGAAGCAAAATAGCTTCAGAAAAAATAATTATTAGTGTCACTTTTAACTTGCTTTGTTGTCCCTGTTTCCTCGTCACTGTGAGAAAAATCAAACGTAAACTGAATGTCATTAAGCATTAAGTCTCAGCTTACACCTTGCCATCCCTGAGCAAGTGTGTTCATCATCCCTCTTTATGCATTTGAGATGTTGCTCATCTTTAATAGATAGATCTAAGTCTCTTCCCTCTTTTTTCACCCCTCTGTCTCTTGGCCCTGTAAAAAGGAGTATAAATATTTGAGAGGCAGGCAGTTCAAAAGTGGGGAAAAAGGGGGCATTTAGCGTAACCACTTGGAAACACAAATGTGAAATGAGAGACTGTGAAGAGTAAAAGGAGGGATGAAAGGAGAGGCGCAAGATCATGAGGCACGAACCAGAACTCATTCCGAACAAAGTGTCTATGTGCGTGGTTCTTCTCCAATTTTATTCTTCTCTTTTGCTCACGCACTGAATAAATATGTGCAACTAACATTTCTCTCAGTGTCTCTCTCAATCTCTCTCTCTCTCTCTCTCTCTCACACACACACACACACACACACAAGGCAGATTTCGATAAAATATTAAAGGAGGTGTTTCCTGTAATTATAGCACTGTTTGCCTCTGCCTCAAAGCCTGATCTGTAATTAAACAGGATTGCACACACATACGCCAAAGTAAAGCACGCACAAACACACCTCCAAGCTGCCAGACACACACACACACACACACACACACACACACACACACACACACACACACACACACACACACACACACGCACACGGTGAGGACTTGTGAGTAGATCACTCTAAGTCAGACTCTCACATAACACTTGCTCAAATTTGTACACACGCACACTCATTGGACTCATTCATAGACAAGTGGTCAAACACATTGAGCTCTGAGCAAACACACACTTCCACTTCATCACGCGCACACACTTTTATCTCACTCCCACAAGGAAGAAAAAAAAATCTGCACTCTGTAAAATGCTATCTTTCCCAGACTCCCTATTGTGATGTTATCTCCATAACTATCCATATATTGATCCACCTCACTCTTCCCTCCTCTTTAATTCTCTCTCCATCTGCCCCCACCACCACCCCTCCCTCCAACCCCTCACCCACCTAGCCCTTATCTAATCTGGCTATGCCACTAATGGCAGCCATTCCCAGACATGAACAAGTGCCATAATGTGCTCTGGTAAGCCGTTATGATGTGAAATGACCCTATTGATTGGCTTGCATCCCCACTGACAAAAAAGAAGTGGCGGCAGTCACTTATTACTGTTAATGAGCTGTGGGATGGGCCCTAAGTGGCATGTCGCACACGCACGTGCGTGCTCGTATGCGTGCGTGCACACCAAAACACACGCGTGCGCATTCAAATGCACGCACGCGTGCTTTGCATAATTGTAGCAGCATTACTCCTACCTGTCTGCGTCTCGCCACATTGCAGCTCGTTAGCGATGGGAGGTCCCACCGAGTGGGCGAGTGACGAGCTTTTAATGGCTGCCACTTGCCATTGTCATGTCGTGTTTTCGATGGCTGTTGCATCTGTTTCTATTTTTGCATCTGTTGTACACACCTGGTGTGTCTTTAATGAACAAAGCAAAACACTGCCACTTAGTCTGACAAATGATACAAGCTTTGGTGTTCTGAGTACAGCATGTAAAAGCACAGGAGCCCAGATGTGAGCTGATGTAGGCAGTGTAACTGGAGCTGTAGCGGCGGTAAGTGTAACATTGGGGAAAACAAAACTTGGAGGGCTGGTTAGACACCAATGTGTCATGGCCACAGGCACAGATCTGACTTGGACCCAGTGCCACATAGACAGAGGGAGGATATGCATGGAAAATTGTTTTATGAATGGAGAAAATCTTCTTTTTCTTGCTCGTTTGTGCTTACGTAAACAGATGCTGCATCTTTTTTTTTCAAGCTGGCAGCATCTCGCGGGGATATTTCATGGGACACATCCAATCAGCCACAGTGCATGTGCGACACATGTTTTTTTATTCAATCTTCTTGTCTTTTCATCTTCTGCCACAACCAGAACGCTTCCTGCTATTTTCTTCCCAGCTCGGTACAAACGAATAACAGATGTGAAAGGCTGGAACATATACTCCCGTCTCCCCTTCCCCTCGTCCTGTGCTGTGACTACTCTGTGACAACCTTTGCACTCTCTCTCCCTCTCTCTCACCTTCTTTCCCTCTCTATTGTTTCCCTGAAGCCTGCCCATCCCTCGTCCGCTATGTGGGGACAAGAAGCTGCACCCATCTCCCACCCGTTCCCTATTCCCTTCTTCTGACACTTTTTGGATCTTAATATTCTCTGTGGGACCTGCATAATTTTATTGTACTTGTGTAGGGGGATTACCCTGTCTATGCACTGAATCATTTATGGGAATGACAAGTCAACTTGTCTTAGAAGAACAATTGTGTCATCCAGTTCCTTTTGCATTTCATTGGGACAGATCATCAGATTTCCATGGAACTCATATGGCAAGTACAGTAAAGCAGAACAGCTGGGAGCCACCTTGAAAACACTACAGAAATACACTAAAGCTTTTGGAAAGCAAGATTTCTCATCTTGTCGTAGAAGTTTGCATCCTACAATGTAAAATTCTGCTAAAAGTCCCACAAAGTGCTCAGAAGTTTCCATGCACAGTAATCAATTAGGAGGTTTAGCAATTAAATTCTAATTCAATGCATTTGGTTATTTCTGAAACCCTTAAAGCAATAAATCAATTGCGTATCAATGTTGAATACTTGAAAAACATGCATTAATGCAAGGCCTCGGCGATAACAGACGATATAGTGGGGGTGTCTGGGAAGAGTCAATATTTTCATATGTAAGCCTGTGAAATTAATGACCTAATATCTGCAACAAGAAAGCTCGTTTTAAAGGCATAATCCTCTCCCTGTTTCTTGGGAAGACAGAAGCAACAGAATCAATGAAGATTTAGGCTCTGGGAAATTATAACTGCACGCGTGCACACACGCAAACACACAGGACAGCATTCAGACGAGGACGCTCTGTCCGCTGTGCAAGATCCATTGCATGTTAAGTGTGCATTTTTTCCCATTTGAACACACAAACTGACAGTGTGTAACAATGGCTATTCTTAAATTTTTTATTAATGTTATTGCTGTTTTTCTTTATTTGAGAGGAAATTAGATTTTTACCTACGGAGTGAAGTCTGTGTGAAACAAAAAGCAGCCCATGACATTTGGCAGATCTTAAAATTAGCAATCAGTTACTGAATTAAATCCAAAGACCAAATATGACTGGAAACTGTACCTCCACTTTACAGAGTGAAAACACATGTTGAAGGAGTGATTTCTAATTTACTGTAACATGCTCCAGTTCACAAACTGTACAGGACTCACTCTCGGATTGTGGCGCAGAGCTTTTTTCTTCTTAGGAGGGCTCATTTATTTAGGCCCGTGCGAGTTGTGTGTCTGTAACCCTTACCAAGCTTATCGGTTACAATACCAGGAAAGACAAAGGCCCTTCTGCATTTACTGAACAGCAGTAGTTTCCTGTGCGCACG
>NW_005187423.1:1834908-1858147 GCF_000239375.1 Pundamilia nyererei | reverse complement strand
CACACACACACACACACACACACACACACACACACACACACACACACACACAGAAAATAGATGTGTGCATGTGTGGAGGCTGGCAGGTTGTAGAAAGTGTATTAGGAAAATGACCGATGTTTTATTTTTACACTGCTCTGTTTGTGATGAACCAAACAAAATCCAGTGTGAGGGTGGTTTCCAATGTTTCTGTGCACTAAAATGAATTCCAACTGCACGGGACAGACTAAGGTATGAAAAATCTCGGTAGTATGCTCCAATATCACGCAAAAGAGATTTCAAATTCAGCTTGGAGAAAGCATTTAGTTTGTGGCAACATCTGGCAACAATGAATAGCAGTTATTGATACAATAACTGTAAAACCAGAAGTAGATGACGAGTGAGTTAAATGAGCAGATATGTTGATTTACTTGCTTTCTGACTTGTATGCACAGACTTTAACAATAACTGAACAAAATTTACATTCAAAACACACATTTAAACCTTGTGACGCTTCCTAGCATGTTGACATGAGGTCTACAGGACTGAAAAGCATTATAGGCTCACCACTAAGTGAGAAGAAAAGTAAATGTTCCAGCAGCAGGCCTGCTGTAGTCAGAACAACAAACAGGACAATTATCTAGCCCAGGCGCTACCTGTACATTAACTCCACATTCTCCACAGTGTGTGCACTATTGCAGCGAACTCCATGCTCTTTGTCACCACAGAGAGTGAGAGCTCGAGAGCTGGTGGAATCCGGCAACAAACTGTTGTTGATTATTGGTGTGCCACAATTTACAAGAGATGTGCCACCATTAGAGCTGCAGCGAGCGGAGAACCAAACCACTGGCTAAATCTGCCATGAAATACTACACTGCTGCAATAAAAACCTGAGTATCTGCACCAAAATGGAAACAGATGAACCTCGTCAAGGATACATTGTGCTTTTTTTTTCTCCTCCCCCACCTCCTTGTTTCCTGATTCTTCAGGTCTTCTCCAGATGAGCGCTGAGAATAATGTTGTTGTGGTTTTTTTTTTATGATTGCGTGCATCGATGTGCGTGCGTAGCGTGCGGCATATGCCAATCACGTGTGTGGGGATGGTGTGCACACTGGTGCATGCTTGTTGGTCTATGTGTGTATCATGTTATGTTATGGCCTAGACAAGAACTGAGCCCACAAAGGAAATCCACTGCCAACAACAGCACAGCTATTGGCATGGAGCCATACCACCCCAGAGGCTTATGGGATAGGGTTTACAACCAGACACAGAGTGTAGGAGGGCAAAATCTGTAAGGGTCACTGTGTTATATTTTATATAGTGTCCAGTACTTCTACTATGCTTTCATGGAATTCCATGTTTCCCTTTCTCTCTCTCTCTTTTTTTTTAGTAATAACTAAAGTTTTCATCTGGTACATGTGGAGATAAAAAGCAACACTTGGTCTGCAGGCTACTCTGCACTCGTTGTACAAATCAGGCTATTAATACCAAGCATTACACTGATGTAGAGCAGAGTACCACAGATTTATAGACTACATTAGTAGTCAGATGAGAACATTATGGTGTTCAAGTGAATTAGGGCAGGGGCTCTCTCCCTTGTTTGCTCCAGGGGTGAGGTTGTGATATCCCGTTACTTCCTCAAACCCCTCACTCAGAGGGGACAAGTGTGTTTTTTCCATCTGAGCTCCAGACAACTTCTTTCCAGTATGTTGGCTTTTCTGTTTTTTTGTTATATAATGTTATTTGATCACTGCAAAGCCATCCTGGACTGCTGGTTACACTGTACAGATGTGCAATGGTGATTGGTTTATTAGCCTTGTAAACATAATGATGTGCTGCGTTTGCCTTTTTGGCAAAGCAGCGGACTAAAGTGGCTGTAACATGGCAGGATTGCTCTCTTTTTCTCCTGGATGTTCGGTTAGATGATGCATCATTTGTGTAGAGTTTCATCGGAGTTAACAGTCAATGAACATTTTCTAGTGGCATCGTGTAGAGTCTGAACCCAAAGCCCCAAAAGCACCACTCTTACTCCTACCACCACCCTCTCTTCCTCTCCTTTGTCTTGTCATCCTTTTTTTTCCTCTAGTCTCTAGCGAGCATCCGTGCTTGCCTTTCGTCAGTGGCCATTTATTGACAGAGCACTACATTCTAGACATATCTGGGGATTAAGTTGCAAATTTAAGCAATGGGAAAATCAATGGGTTCCTCTTTTAATTCATGAGAAAGGCTGTCACTGTGGAAAAAAAAAACAGTAGGGAGATGTGGCTGTTTAGCTCACATTCATCTAGAGAGAAGCAGAGGAGGAGGAGGAGGGCAGCATCCTTTAAATCTCTCCATCAAATGAGGGCAAGGCTGATGGTGGTTTGCCAGAGATCAAACCACTTTAGAAAAAATAAACCCTTTGCTTCCACAGTACCATTCAGTAGACTGACTGCTCCATATTTGAATGGGACCAAGCTTTCATTTTTCTTGATCAGAAAGCAATGCACTCTGGTCTGGGAGCAGGAGTGTGTTTCATGTCTTTTAAGTCCATGTAGAAACACAAGGAGTCAGCAGTGTTGGGAGAGACTGCTGCAGTGGGTTTAAGCACTACCTGGACTCTCAGCCAATAAAAACAGGTATCTGCTTGCACAGATGTGTAGTCTCACTCTTGCCAGTTTTTTTTTTTCTTCATGTAAAGCTGAGGAGTCATCTAGATCTTTTGTCTTCATCTACAGAGATTCCAATCACAGGCTGTTCTGTTTTTGATAGAAAAAGCTTAATTTGTTTAAAGTTTTGCCCGTAGAAGCTCAGTGTAAAAGCAGCACTTAATAAAGACAGGTAAAAAAGGAGACCATGTCTCACAAGTCCCCTAATTCCAGAACATTAGACGTTTCTGGCGAACATTCAGTAAAGTCATCAGATCCCTGTGTTTTATGACTCTAAACCGGTCGCATTCATCCCCAGGTTAGACTGTGTTACTGTGTATCCCCTGCTGACTTCAGGGAATTTGATTTTTTTAATGAACAGCTCAATATCTAATTCATTAAAGTGGCTGTTTTATTTGATGCATTTTCCTTACTCCAGCTGAACCCAGGGAGTAAGCCTGGGGATAAGGGGAGACGGTCCTGTTGATGGATGTCCAGTTACGCGCACAAAGTTCCCCCTAGTGCGAGCCAGCGTGTGCCCCTGCAGAGACAATCGGTGTTGGGGGGGTCTCACTTGATTGTGACTCCGCTCTATGGGGAAGGAGAGACTGACTTTTACTCCATATGAATGCCGAACGACGGGAGCTGTAATTGGCCTTGCTCACACTCTCCCTCATCATTAGGGGCAGGCCAAGAGGCAAGCTTAACAATCGGTAAGGGGCGCACTGCCAGTGCTTTCTCTAAACCTCTGAGCGTCTATCTGACAGTGAAAAAGCATAAGGAGGCACGTTGGGCTTTAGTGCCACATTAAAAAATGTCGCCCATGGCTCCGCTTTGTATGTGTATGTATCCTCTGCTGCTCTGTAATCAGCATGTCTCTCATGTCTCTCATTTACAGACTCGTCTGTGGTCCTCTGCCTGATCTTAGTATAGATCAGTCTTTTCAGACACGGTTTTATATTCACAGATATAAAATAAACGTTTTGCATACCATAAAAACCAGAAAGTCTGAGATACATTAAGCTGGAGGCCACGAAGAAATAAAGTATACAAGGGAAAGGTGGAGTAAAGAGATACACAGAGTCTTGGTGAAATCTGAAGGGGTCAGAGGAGGTGTGGAAAGGGCTCCCTGGTGGGGGCCTGAGGGGGGGGGGCAGCTGGGGATGTGTCAGGTGCCTGAGCTGCGCTCTGTGCTGGGCAGTGTTGTTGTTACACCGAGGGCAGCGCCACAAGTCCGAAAGTATTGATTTCCCGCCTTGTCAAGAGGCAGAGAACTGTCATGTGGAGAGCACTGACCTTGGTACACACACTAAGACAACTATTCCCCTCGGCCCCCCACGGCACAGAGAGGAGAGAGAGAGGAGCAGATGCAAGACACAGCAGCGGCAGGCAACAAACAAGAACGCGCTACCAAATCTCCTGCGGGGGACTGGGGGTGGAGGAGGAGGAAGGAGAAGAGAGAGGAGGTGAGGAAAAAGAAAGAAAAGAAAGACAGAGAGAATAAAAAGAGGAACAGGAAGCAAGAGAGCGAGAGAGAGAGACGGGAGCTAACAGTCAAAGCCAGGGCCAGTTCCCCTGAGTTGTCAGTGGGCAGCCCAGTGTCTGGTTATCACACTGTTTGAAATGACAATGGCTTGACTTGTATTTTCCTCCTGAGACCCAACTCAGATCTATAAATCAGAGAGAGGGAGGGAAGGAAGGAAAGAGGGGAGGGGGCGGTGGGTTGGAGGAACAGAGAAAAGAAAAGGGCCGGTCAGAAAAAGAAACAGGAGAGCCCGGCAGTAAGGAAAAGCCTGACAAAAAAGAAACGTTGGGGAGAAAAGGAGCATGAGATTGACTCCCTCTGTCTGTGCATCACTGGTGTACTTGTAGCCTTTGAGATCTACACAGAAAGACAGAGAGGAAGGAAGGGAAATAAAGTGGCAGCTCAAGTGAAATGTTTTTCATGTGGAAGCTCCATCAGGATTTGACAACAAAAAGGGCTCCCTGTCACCTGCAGCTACACGGCAGGGCTCATCCCCAGTCACCGAGGAGCGCAGCGAAGAGAGAGACAGACAAGAGAAAACACAGCCTACAAAGAGCTCTCCCTGGGTTATATCAGGGTGACAGACACTTAAGAGACCCAGCTTTAGTCACACATCTCTCGCCTCAGATCAGGGCGTTTTGCTAACAAGCTCGGCAGCAAGTTTCCCCTCTTGCACACTGAGACTTATGAATAAAGGCCACTTTCTTTATGATGAAGAGTTCCATGCTGAGTCGTGAGGGAATCTTTTCACAACGTCTCTTTTTTGGTGAGTCTGAAAGAAGCGGCGTCCTAATTGAATTAGCTGGCTTATTAGTGTTTGACAGCGTAAGCTCGGCTATAAGTAAGGAAGACTTTGGGATGTGAATTTAAAGAGCGGTGTTGGTTTTGGTTCTAATTTTACACTCTCTTGACACACATTATTCCCCTTAGCTGCAGTTAGGCCCCAATATGGTAACGCTAATAATACCGTATGTGTGCAAGGGGGTTTTAAGTGGCTGTCTCACCTCAATTGCCAGGCCTTTGAAGCATCCAGTCATCCTAGTGGCAACAGCCTTGTCCGACCTCATCAGCGGTGCAGATTCATCATTTATGGATAAAGCAGAAACAGTGGAATGGGTGTGATTAAAAAAAAAGAAAGAAGACTCATTAAAAGTACTGAGGGTGTCATTAGACAAAAACACAGAGGTGGTTTATTGTTACATTTGAAGATAAGAACATGCAGCTTTCTTGATTCTCCTATTCTCAATCCTCTTATTTCAACATGTCTTAAAGGGAAAAAAACAGATTAAGCCCACCTTTGGCCATAACACTGTTTAGCAGCCTTGACGCTGATGTTTTTTGCCTTTGTTAGTCTGCCTTAATTTGGTCAAATCTAATTGCTAATTACACTTGCTTTCATTATCGCCGTGTGTTAAATCCAAGGGCTTTAACAGTATTATCTCTACCCACCGAAAGACAGAAAGAAATCTTTGATCAAGATTAACAAGATATACTCTCCTTCAGTTTGTGCAAAGATAACACACGCGCAAACCGCGCACACACGTACACATCACAGCCGCTCGAAGGCGTGCGCGTGCTGCGCAAACTTAATGAATCTGTTTCATCTGTCTTCTTCACTTTCTCTCTCCGTGCTGTCGATATTCACCTCCCCATGCCCTAAAAACACAATTTCTAAAGAGTGCAACTTGATGCTTTTGGAGACGTGTATTAAATAATAGCACACACAGTAAATCATCTATCAACACTAACCTGTCAAAAGTAGCATATTTTTGATATTTTACCAGAAATGAGGGGTCAAAAACGACTATGATGTAGTTTGTTTTTAGTCTGGTTTCATGGTTGCTTGTGACTTTGTGGCCTTTGCCACTTTACCCTGGGTGCTCTGATCATTTGAAAACCAAACATAAACAGTAGAATCTATTGGCCCTTCCCCCCAAAATAGTGGGAATAAACATAAGCGCCTACAATTAGCCCTTGTTCTCAGAGGATGTATAATGGCGCTCGCTACTCAAAATGAATACGTGCCACTTGAGGTAACGACAGATGGAGCTAAAAGGAGCTACTTTACCCGCTTAGTCTGCTCTCTTTGGGGATATCATGCTGTTTGTATCTGCAGTGAATGAGGACATGCCAGTGAGGCCCGTGGGCCCTTCAGCCTCCTTGGGTGCCAGGGGCTCAGTGCCAGGCAAATGCCCCAGCTGACACATGATAAAGTCGGGGACAGGTGACCAAAGGGAAGTGGGCTGTTCTCTGCATTCCCGGCGAGCTTCCCAGCGATGGCATGCCAGACAGAGCATTTAACGTCTCACAAATCCAGCAGAAAAAAACCAAAAACGACAGCTCAACACTGTCACTGATGTCAACAGGTTTGATGAAATAAGAGAGCATTAAGGTTAGACGTTTCGATGATATAATGGCAACACTTTTTGACCTTTTCACTGTGCCTAAATCACTTCAGCATCAAATTTGGCATGCTGTGTTTGGAGGCTATGCCAACACTCTTGACTGCAGCTCTTCCACCACAGTAAAATTTTGCAAGTCACACTGAAAAAACAAAACGTTGGATGGAGAAATCCAAAATATCTGGTTTACATAATGTACCAGATAAAAATAAACCAAACCAGAAGATGCATGAGAGATCCTAGTACGTCTGCAGTCTGGTACGTCCACTTAGATTTCAGTGAAATCTCTATTATATGTTCACCGTCATTGTCATGCTTCTGAGTGGGAGTGCATTTAAGCAACAGGAAGCCCAGTGTTGGGGTGGTGGCCTAAGCGAACTGTAATCTCAGTGCACAATATGATGACATTTTATTTCACTTCACTTCCACACTTGCCTTTCTCCATTTGTTTTTCTGTTTTCTTTTCCCCCCTCATCTTGTATTTATGTCACGTCTTCCTCGGTGTCCATGATATACTGCAAATGCCTGGTTAAGTGCTGTTCTGACATCAGCTGAGTGTAGTCGCAGCATTTGGCCTGGGGACAAATGCTGGAAAGGCCCTATAAATATGGATGCCGCCCTCCCCCTCGGCTCCCTGATGAGTCTGCATGTGTCTGAGCGTGTGTGTGTGTCTGTGTAGCATGCCGCTTGCGCTGTCACACCATGTCCCCACTGTTTGTTTACTCACACTGACAGAGATACACTCGCTGCCTGATGGTGCTCACCAGCTACGCCTGCTAACCAAGTGCCAAAGCGCTTGCTAATGCCCGAGCTCCTCCTGTAAATAATGTATCTGCCAATGCCAGGGAGTTAGCTAGTGCAACAGCACCAGCTGTCTGAGCTATTCAATAGGCTGACAAATCTGTTAATCTGAATGTCGCTCTCAGTTTGCACGCATATGTGTATCTTAGAGTGTGTGACTGTCACCTGCCGTTACATTTCAAAGCATCACATCCAGAAAGCTCAGCGTTCCTTGAAAATGATGCCAGGGAAGTCAGGCGTCTTCCTGGGCGGCCACCTCTGCCCTGGGGTCTGCAGAGGCCCCGTGAGTGCCCCGTGGCTGCAGTGATGCCAGCATGTGCAGAGCTGCAGGGAGGTTCCCCGTGGGGAGGAAGCAGCCCATTAGTACAGTCCTTGCCCCACCGTTTTACTCCACTTCAGTACACATCACACAGGGCCGCCCTCTACTAACTATCTAACACATGCTAATTAGCCTAGCGACAGAGCCAGTTTCTCTTTGCTTTGGGAGCATATGTGCAACTCCAGAACAAAGCTGACTCTGGAGGACCCAGCCAGGGACCGCCGCTTCATTAAATGTTCTTTTATGCACTTGCAATAATGTGGAATGTGGCCCTGCTTTAGAGCAGCCTGAAAAATATGACTGATAGGATCAGAGGAATTCCTTTTAAAATCCAGTTTCACGAGTGAAAAGGAGGTCAGAGTTCAGTCTAATCAGTAAAATTGCAGTTGAAGACTAACTGCCTCAAACAAGCATCTCACACACAAAGTCCTTTTTGTTGCTGCTGTTTTTCTGCCCTTAACTCTTTGTGCAGCGTGCTATGGATCCTCCAGCCAACTCACCTTTCCTGCAGCGTCTTCATTTTCTGGAAACAAGAACAACCGCAGCCTTAATGAAACTTAATGATGATAGTCATAACACAACAATAATCCAGTGGTCTGGAAAACTAATCAATGCGTCTTCTCTCCTTCCCCTAATGACCTGTGAAAACAAAGCAATAAAAGGCTGCGTGTGTGTTTATTTTGGCCAAAGCAACAGGCTGATAAGAGCTGGTTGATTAGTGCCGAGCAAAGCCAAGGCGGTCACAGAGATTGCGGCACACGTGAACTCAATGTCACTACCTGAGGTGAAGGTATTTGTGTACGTGTGTGTGTGTCCAAAACTTTCCTGCCTTTTCTAAATACCTTTTTTTTTTTACAGTGTGGGTGTATTGACACCTAAATGTATTCTTTTTATTACAATAGGTTTGTGATCTCACAGTAAAACTGATGGTAATTTCCTGCTCAGTGTCCACACACTGTGATTATCTTACTCCAACTCCGAATAGGGGTGCCAATTTGTCATCTGCTTGATTCCCTCCAGTCTCGAGCTCTTTGCAACGACTCATTGTGGTGGGCTGTGCACAGTTTTGGGACAGAGTGATGAAAAATCACAGTTCCTTAGATTCATCCTTTCCCTTTTCTGGAGAAATACAACCCCACTTTCTTTTTTTTTCTTTTTTTTTTAACAACCTTGTGATTTCCGTTTTCTTCTCTATGATGAAAGGTTTTGGTTTAAGTGACTGCTTTTAATTGGATAAGTACAGATGGGGGAAAGGAAAAATAATATTTTGCTTCTATAGTGTAACGGGAATTTGGAAAAGCAAAAAGAAACAAAAAAACAATCCGTGTTTCTGGAAACTAGAGCTTCTTAACACACACCCATGCTTCTTTTTTTGTGGTAACATACATAGTTTATAATCTGTATTTTTCTTTCTCTTATAAAGAAAACGCCTCTTTTACATGATTTAAAAGCAGAAGTCATGATATGTGCACGTGGAACAAAAACACTAGGAGGAAACGACCACCTTAACGGCATTCTCCAGAGTCCAAACCAAATACATGTCATGCATACTGTATTAGGAGACACATCATTTCTGAAACTCCTCGAATTAAAATGATTTAACAAGCCCCCGTAATACATGTATTTCTTATTCCCTGGTCAGATTACATGAATACCTAAACACACAACACCCTTCATATTACAACATGGGAGATCACTGTCAGGTGGATTACATGGAATGATGAGGTGATGTGTCTTTTTTTTCCTGCTTGCTGGAGAGCCTGGTGTCCTGATTAAAAATTTCAGCTCCACTGCCTTTCTAATTAATTAGCGAGGCCACTCAGAGGAGCGCCGTGGACCAATTAGTCTCTAGCAAGCCGATGATGCCTATCGCTACGGCATCACCGTACAGCTGTCGCTCTCTGCTCCGAGGACGGTTGGGGATGGACCCTTAGGTGCTCGCACAGGTTCAAACACCAGCATGGATCCTCAGCAAACCAGCTGCACGAATACACACGGCATGGTAATAATGAGAGAAATGGAGATAAAATGTGCACGTGCAGACAGACTTAATGAAATAGAGGAAAATATTTTAGGACAAATGAAATCGATGCTAGGGATTTCTTTTAAAATGATGTATTGAGTGTAGAAAAAGGATTGAACTGGTTTGTTTAAAAAAACCTGTCAAAAATATCATGCTTGACTATATTTGAATAATTGAAAAATCACAATATTTACTGGTTAGTGTATCTAAAATGTGTTTTACTCCTGATCATTTTTATTTTAGTTAAAACAAATGAAATATTTGAAAGGAAGATTATTAGATATTACTAATAGTTGTTGATAATCCTGACTGATTTTAAATGTGACATGACAATGGTACTTAAAATATGTTGTAAGACATTGCAAGGAAACAAAGATGTGGCAGATTCACAAGCAAACCTTGTGCCAAATCCTCCTGTGTCTACTGATTTTTTTATTCCGACTGAGAGTATTAACAAGATGAGTTGGGACAAAAGCCGGCTAGAGATTTTACCCGAGGCAGATCTAGCAAGATGGGACTGTTTCTGAGGGCTGACACCGAATTCATCCCTGCAAAGCTGACCACAGGGCTGGGCGGGCGTGGAGGAGTCTGCGTTTCTTTGGAGGGGTGGCGGAGTTTGCTGACTTTGTGAGAACGGACTAGTTATAAGAGCGAGGAAGCTCATTTCCACTTCAAGGGGTCGTCTGAAACATGGCATCAGCAGGCCTCTCTGTTAGCTTTCGCACGTGCGCTTGTGTGAACTAATGCACGTGCGTGTATACCCACACACACACACACACACACACACACACACACACACACACACACACGCCACCTGATCATCTCACATTCACCGATGCTCTTAATGTCTCCCCATCGCCTTCTTTCCTAAAGTCTAATGTTTATTCGTACTTGAGGAAAATGCGCTGATACCGTTCTTCTTCAAGACTGAAAAACAGCCGAAAGCTAAAAAAAAAAAGAAGTAGAAGAAGTCTTAACTTCAAAGCCCCCTGCAGTGTGTGGCGCGCACACACTAATGAACACATCACACACACAAACACATAATGTCCTGCAAATAATTCACTTTCTCCGGCTCTTACATGTTTTATTACAAAGTAGACCACAGATTGGCATGTTTGAAAATAAAAAATAATGCACGTGGGTGTGTTTCCATAGCACAAACACACATGCACACACGCACACTAACACAAGTCATTTTGCAAGCACAAACAGTCAATACCGTAGTGGCTGATTAGTATGAGAAGAGGGGATGAATATTGGAGAAGGACTCTCAAGAGCCACCCATGAAACATGGAGAGGATGTCAAAGCATTTTGTTCCCATCTCGTTCATTAGGCCTAAGTCAGGCAGACGAACTCGAGTCTCGAGTTTTTTGAAGTTCGCTCACAATCACGCAAATACATAACGGCGAGACAAAAAAGGCACGCGCTGAATACAACGCCGCTGGAAACAGTTGTAGTTATTAGATCACCGTGTCTGACATTTTGTCGACATAAGTAATTAATTTAGCCTTTCTATTGGGAAAGTCCAAAGAGCCCAATTAACATGGCTAATATTGCTGCATCGTGTAAAAACATCATTTTTTTTAATACAGAGGGAATATTTAAATGACTTGCCTTCATTATTCAAATGTATAAGCAGAGTCATCACTGGGGAAAGAGACAAGATGGGATTCACACTCGCAGGAGCAAAAAAATGATAACCAATCTTTTATTTCTGCACAGCATTCAAATAAAGAAAAAACAGCATATGTGCTTTTCTGGTAACTTTTTCTCGCCTTGTTTTCGTGTTTGTCATCTAAAGTGAGACGGCGTCAGCTTTAGTTTCCACAAGAATAAAAACAAAATAGATACAGAGTAGATGTTGCTGTGATAAATGTTCATTTTCAGATTTAAAAGAAAAAAGATTGTTTTTTTTACAGTGTGTCTCCGTAAGCCTACAAGCAGTTCGGTGTTAAATAATAATGAGAGTGGAGGCGATAGCTAAAGAGGATTTTTGTCTTTTACACTTGGTCCAGCACACATGTTCAGACACGAAGCCAGGCCAAAGCTCTCTCAGTAGCCAAATCCAAAAGGCTCTGTAAGCAACACGCTCCAGAAATAGGATCAGATAAATAATATTCTTAATTTAGAGAAAATGCAAAGAGTCAACAAGCAGGAGTGAGGGGCGTTTTACAATTTACTTGAATATGTTTTTTACAAAATTGCTTTTGTGGATACTTTGTTTTTCGGTTTTCACGCTTGTCCGGGTGTTTGTTTTCTAGCGAACTCGGAGGGCCCCACTGCTGCAAGGCCTGGGCTCTTGGCTCGACTCTCCCACTCGTATAGCTATAACAAAGTCAATATTACAAAGAGGTAACACATGTCAAGGTTTGCTTCAGCCCTGCCCTTGTGATGTGATCCTGGATAGGGGCACATGGACACGCACACACACACTGTGTAAAAGAATGCATGCCTTCAGTGGTTCAGACTGTCTACCTCAATGAGGTAAAATATATTCCGATCTATTTTTTTTTTCATCTCTTTGCAAATTTGTTCTCTGGTTGAAGCTGGTATTTTGGCTCTTCTCACAAGTGAAATTGTTCATGCGTGTGTGTGTGTGTGTGTGTGTGTGTGTGTGTGAACTTCTCCTGTTACACGGTATCATGTGTGAGTGTAAAAAGTACTTGTTGTGCGCTCACATAAATTTTGAGAGTGTGTGTGCGCGTGTGTGTGAGGGTCAGTTTGTTTTGTTTTTCCCTTACTTCAGCACATCTGAGAGAGCTTTTCTGGAACTCCTGAGCCCTGTCCAAACAAAGATGGCCGAACATGAGGGATGGAGGGGAGGTGGATTGGGGCGTGTGTGTGTGTGCGTGTGTGTGTGTCTATGCGCGTGTGTGTTTGTGATTTTTCAAGTAAGCTGGGACCAGAAGGGCCTTGCGAAAAACCAAAGGAGGGAGAGAAAACCGAGCCCCTGAGAAAGGCAGCTGGAAACACGGAGACTTGTGCCCCCCCCCCCCCCCCGCCACCACCACCACCACAAAGACACGCACACTTCTCCTCCTCTTCCTCATCCTCCTCTCCCCCAGCTTCTCACTCTCTCTCTCTCCCTGGTCCAGCTGCACTCAGATGTGTCTGCACGGTCCCCCCCCACCGGCCCACCAAATTCCCCCCATCACCCCTGCTCTCCCAAGCTCAATGCCACTGCCAAGGGGAGAGAGAATGAGGGAGGGAGAGAGCGAGAGTGTCGCAGCTGGTAATACTTACTGGCCATTTTACCGCAGTAAAGGCATGAGATTCATTAGGCCAGGGCCCGCGTGTTTTGCGCTGAGTACCGGCCGTGTTATTGTTAGGATGTGGTAAAATTATAAATATGGAGGGGCGAGGGGGATTTGGGGAAAGGGGGTGCAGGAATTCTGAGAGGAGAGGAAAGCGAACGTAAGGTGGCAGCGGCAGAGACGGGAGGCTTAGAGGAGAAACCCGCCGCTCATTAACTCCTCTGCCACAGTCTTGTTTCTCATGATTGGGTGGCAATAAAAAAGTCTGTCACAATTTGTCAAAGTTAATGACTCAATGGCACACCAGCACTCAAGGGCTGGAAGACACGCTAACATATGTCGAATTAGTCAATAGCTTTATAATTGCAGAAATACGGATTCCGGCTTTCGCCAAATGAAGCGGACTTTGAGGGTCCTGAGAGGGAACGCGCAATTTGGTCAGGTCGATTGTAGGATGGCAATCACTGTGGCTTGGCTTCGCTGTTCTCGTGCAATTATTAGTCTCTTCCTCTCTCTTTCTTTCTTTCTTTCTTTCTTGTTTCCTCCCTCCCTTTTCCACCTGTTTGAGCTCTCCGTCTTCTTTGTGACCTGTGACTCTGCATCGGCGTCTAGCCTCCACTTCAGCCCCTCTATCTGTGAACTTTGTAAGACTGATAACACCCAGATGGACTTTCCTTTGGTCTGCCGTCTCCCTCCCTCTTTCGCTGTCCTGTTGCAAAGACACTCCTTGGTTCTCTTCCTCGTCGTGCGGCTTTGGGAGTGACACTGCTGTCACTGCACTGATGTAACTATTGGTTAAATGCTCTCTCCCTCCCCTCACTGTCTGTATCTCTGTCTTGTGTCCCGTTTCTCTGTGTCATTTGACACTGCAAGTACTCATGGACGTTTCAGCTTTTTCTTGGAGGGTTGTTTCTAAAAAGGGAGCTACAAAACTGAATCAGGAGCAGTCTTCTGGCTATGCTGGCTGAGGTAAAAAAAGAAAAGAAAAGAAAGAAAAAGCACAAATCTGTAAATAGCATGAAGTGATTTTTCCTTTTTATTAGGTGGTGGCGTTCTAGATTTAGCGCCTCGCGAATAATCAGAATAATGCCGTTATCATTGTTCAGCATAGCTTATACATAGTTTGTATTTCCACAGCTGTTGAGTGTGCAGGCCCAGGTGTTTACAAGTAAACCACTGCTGCTGACACACTGTTTGAACAAAACTATGAGGAAAGAAACAAATATTATTGCCCAGTCGTGTGTCTTGAAAACCAGCCAATGGTGTCTACAGTAGTGTTCAGTTCGGTTGACAAAAACATATACATAATTTGCAGATTGCTTACACACAATTAGTACATGATTTTTTGCATTAAAAAATGGTCAAAGAAAATAAAGAGCTATTGGCAAGATGGAACCTAGGAGCTCTTCCAAGATTTTGCTGGCTGGGAGCGAGTTTGAGTAGGGGAATTCACTGCACGGGTGCGTGTGTTAGTGTGTGAGTGTACACAGGGTTGCATGAGAGGGAATGTGGGAGAATGTGTGGGCGCTTGTATGTGTGTAGTTTGAGAGGTAGGATTGGAGGTAGCGAGTCCCACCCTCTACACTAGTGTGATGACTAAATGTCAATTTGGCGATAGTCTCTCCTGCGCTGGCCTCCTGTCGTCACGCTGCGGTCAGGCCCGCATCGTGTGTGTCCCGTCGCCCACACCAACCAGTGATCACCATGGAGATGTCCCCTCATGGAGAGGGGTCAGCAATATGTCTGGGATGTGACTAATACTTTCTGTTTGTGTTTGGGGGAGATTGATAGAAGAAACAAAGAGCAACCATTGTTGGTCACTTCTTCCTCTGTTGCTCCATTTTTACAAACTTAACCTTCTCCGCCACTCTTCCTGTTTTTTCACCCTCCTTTTCCTTTTACACCTTGCCGTTTTCTCTCCTTCCCCCCCCCCTCCCAACAACACACACACACACACACAAATGTGCGTCTGGTCGCACTGTGTGGCCACATCACTCCCTCAAGTCTCCAGACAGGAATGCAGTGTTGCATTGCAGGCCTTCGCTGTGATAGTTGCATTCGACGAGGGGCAATCAGTGGGCCAGCCAGTGCAGGTGTCAAGTCTGACAGGGAGTTGTCCTTATCAGCCGTTCGTCCCTCCCTGTGATAGGCTGAAGGTCGCAGCGACGGTGGAATATATTGACAACAATGGCGTCTTTATTTGCTTCCCTTTCCTGTGCTCACAATGGCCAGTGATAGGGGAAGTGTGTTGCTTGAAAAGCAGAAAGACTAATAAGTGTCGAGTGGCTTTTGGCTTTTTATTTTATTGCCAAAAAAGTAGCTGTTCAGATAATATTATTCCTGCTTGTTTGAAAAGGAATAATTACTGAAGTGCAACTGATACTGGCTATTTTCAATTAATACTAATAGAAGTTATAAACATCCAGTAAACATCTTATCAAACTAAAGCTGACATTTTTAATAAAATCCAGTCATTTGCTACTAAAATGTAACACATCTACAAGGTTGGATGTTTTGTGGTTGAATAATAGCAATGCTATTCAAAGTGAAAATAAGCATCATAACTACATGTTTTCAATTTTTATACTGTATATGCTGGAATTCTGTACATTTATAGAGATATGTCTGCAATAATATAAAGGTAATATCTCTGCTGACATGTCTTTGGGTCGTATTAAAGAAACAGCTGCTGTTTGCAGCTTTATCCTCTTTGGCTTTTGACCTGAATATTAGCATTGATACAGTATTTCAGATATTCACATGAGGTGAAAAAAGAAAGTCTCAAACAGCTGTCTCTTTTGGGAATTTTAGCATCTTTTGCAAAACATTTTCTAAGCCTACCTACCTCCCCTCATTAGCTTTCCCTTCCTTCTCCACCTTTCCTACAAACTACCTTACCTGACAACCCCTCTTCCCCCCAAACCACCCCCTGCTCCCTTGCTATCTCACTTTTTTTTTCTTTCCCCACTTCCCATTCCTTCTCTCGCTCCATCCCTGCTTCCCCTTGCACTTCTTCTTTGAACCTGGCCTTGTGTCTGTGGACCCAAAGGTCTGTCACTGGGCAGGTGGTTTGATCTCTGGCAGGGGAATTGCTTTGAGGAGAGCTGAGAGGGGCCAGCGGCCTGGACTAGGGGGCCTCTGCATGGACCTGCTGTCTACACAAAAGATGGGAGAAACCGCTGTTCCCTTGATGCTTAGGTATTTGAACTGATAGTGTAGTTCTGTGTTAACCATGTGGTGCATTTCTCCATCTTTATAGGTTGCACTGTCTGAGAGCATGGCATATCAGAGCGAGATCACAGGCTTGTGTTTCTGATCCGGTATTTCTATATTATGCTCCCTCTTCCTCTGTGTTTCACAATATCAAAGCCAGCTGGGTCCTTTATCCGTCCACTTTATAAACAAGTGCGACTGTCCAGAAGTACATGCTCCGCTATTTATCATGCAAGTAAGTCAGACCGAAGGTTTCATCATCGATCTGATTCGAAACATTTCGGAGTGGACGTTCACTAGTCTTTACTCGATGTTTATTTTTCCTTGCTCACTTCATTTCTAACTTCATTTTCAGACTTGGCCCTTTTGAACTTCCGATTAAGAAGTTTACAGTGTGTCACAAAAGACGCCTTTGAAAAAGGCCTAAATCCAAACATCATATTAGCCTTTTGTATTTATTTGATCAGGCTAGGGATACACCAACTGATTGACAATAAAAAATATGTCAGGTCATTAGCTGAGAGTGCGTGCAAACAACAGACATGGCTGCCTCTATTTGTTTGACTGAAAGAGAGGGGGGTGGGGGGGTGGGGGGTGGAAAGGAAAAAAAGAGCGGGGTCCCAGATCTCCACATGAATACACGAAAACACATGCTTCTCTTCTCCTTCTGTAATCCACCGGGGACTCACGCCCCATTTGGTTCCTATTAGCATAGTTCTGGTCCCTCTGCCCCGTGTCAAAGCCCAGACGCACAGCTGCACAAAGGACAGGGACCTCTGGCTCTGTGACTGCCAGGCGGTGGGCTCAAAACGAGAGCTGACACGGAGGACGAGCCTCACACTGTGGGAATTTCTGTGGAAAACAGTCTCTATTCTGTGGACTACAGTTTAGAGCAAGTGTTTGAAAACTAACGCTAGTGCACAAGTGATTAATCGTTGTTTATTTTTGTACCACTTTGTAAAGCAAGAAAGCTCTGTTTCGAGCCAAATCCAATGTATGAAATCAAACAAGCAAAGATTAGCCCTGGCATGAGGCATTTGCTCCCCTGTATTTTGTGGCATGCTGTGTCTGACTACAAAGACTTTCTTTATTCGCCGTGTTTTATTTGTCACCTGTTTCCAATATGGACATTGTGAAGTCCTGATCTATCTGACGGATCCAGGGCCCGTTTTATGACACGCAAAGCTGCCGTGCCTCTTTTCCTACACATGTTGGCTGCACATTTCTGGCAGGAAATTGACAGCATTTCAGCAGCTAACTCATGGATGAGATAATATCTTGTGGGTGGAAGAGAGGACAAGATGCTCCCAGTGTTTTACAGTGACCCTAAGCAGAGACAAATTTAAATCTCAAGCTGCTGCTGCTGCTGCAAAGACTTACACACATGCACACATGATGTGCAAGTACGCACGGGGTTTTCATTTAAATCTCGGCTTTGCTTAACTCACCAAACAAGAAATGTGGTCTGTGGCTGTGTGTTGAACATGATAAAGGTTTTAGTTAAAGTAGAAGGAACAATACCCGCCCAGCATCCAGCAGCTGTCTGTGTTGGCTTCATCGTACGAAGTCTAGAGAGGATATAGAGAGGCAGAAACGGGCTAGGCAGCTGGTGCTTTTGTGGTGTTTTTGGTAGCATATAGTTACAATGTCAACCTTCAAATATGACAGTTAGGAATACAGTTATAACGGATATTAGTTTAGGATCGCCGTCAGTTCTTTAGTTTCACAGCACCAAATGAGTACCTTGGTTGACCTTTACATATGCTGCTGCTTGGTTTAGAGTTGGACTGATTATCTAAACTAAAGTCCAAGATGAAGCCATCTTGTTCAGCAGCTCCCCTTTCCTGCAGTTCTTCAGTCCATCTGTCCCACTAACAGCCTTTTAATTGAGAGTCCTCCCCAGTCTGATGCTGGCCATTGCTAACTGTCAGTGTTTATACAATTGGGCTGGGACAGGGACTGTGAGCCAAGCAAAACATCCATGAAACATCAAGCCTCGAGCTAAACAAAACCCAGCAGTGAGAGACGCACACACTTGAGCCAGATAGGGGCTGGAAATGATGCGTTCTGATTGCATCTAGGTTAAGTTGTTGACCACAGTGGTAACGCGACAGCTGGGAGAGAGTTGACTGTTGTTTCGGGTCTAATTGCTGAAGCCTTGTCGGGATTTTCCTCGGCTTGCTGTTTAGCTGTTAAGTTTTCTTGTGATTTATGAAGCCCAACGCACACTCCTCTGTCCTTTTGCTCACAATCGTCGTCTTTAGTTGCGAGCCAAAGAGGAAACCCTGGCGAGACACTAGCACAGTGACTAATGTTGTGTATCTGGCCGGGCCTCAGATAACACAGCCTCCTCCCCCGGCCTGCTGTGACAAATATGTGCGAGTGTAGCGGTGGGATCTGGGCCCAAGCTCGTCCCTGACCCAGCACAGGCCAGACACAGGTTAAACCACGGTCAAATACAATCCAGAGCCACAGAAGCGGAGTTGCAAGTACGTGAGCATCTTAGAGAAGTCTGATGATTTTGTCTTTCTCATTTCCTCTGACAAGCCACACGCACAGGCCAACTCACATCTTGATCTTGTTTTTGATGGCCATCCTTGACACATCCGTCTGCTGCCTCTCACTCTGTAGTCTTTTATCTCATTGTGCGCAATCAGCTTTGATGCAGCCACATGACAAACATTTCTTCTGTTTCACTCCTCTTACATGTTCCAAACTAAATGCGTAACAATGCACAAATTAATACAGAGAAATAACAGGCACTGTGCGTCCCCTCCCTTCCTTTTTCTCCCGTCAGTGCCTCCTCAGTCGAGAGGGGCTTGCTGCTTTAATGCTTCTTAATGCTGTTGTCTGCTTAATGGGCCAGATATGAGAGGTGCTGCTAGCCAGCGTAATAAGTCAGTGATTAGAGGGCGCCTTGTCACAGCAGCAGCCCTGCAGACAGTGGCACGCTCTAATTGCTGTATTAGACGCCCCTTAAGTATCTTGTCAGCTGTCAGACCCCAGCTCGTAAACAGCAGAGGTGCATTTGATATTTCCATTTGTTTGTTTCCATCTTCTGCTGTTAGCGGTGCCGCGCAGAGAGGTAATTAGAAAAAGGCCTGTGCTGTGTGACATCATCGTGCTAAATTTGGCTGCTCTAAATTAGATTTTGTGAGGAGTTTCATAGTTTATGCAGGAAAGTCTTCTGTGGCAAAAGCAGAATAAACTGAAGTGGAATTAAGCCAAAGAATGTACTCAAAAATTAAGATGAAGTGTGCACAACATAACAGGACCACAAAATGATCTGCTTGACTATGTCTATAAAATAGTCAAGCATGCTCGGGAAAGTGTAAAGCAATAATTCAAACTTGAAAAGTCAGAACCTTAAAAAAACATCAATCAGTCATCAAGGATGTTGCTTATTGGGTTTCCACTGATCAAATCTTTTTAGCTCTGAACATAATTGGGGGTCTGACTGTTAAGAAAGCACTTCAGTAGCACTTTTCTTACATTTCACTGTAATCATTGGTTCAACACTAGTTGAACAGGATATCAGTTTAACTAGATAAGAATGTATTAAAGAAAAAATATTCCACTGAAATATAACAATAATTTCAATATTTTTCTTGTAGGCCTGTAGGTGGTTCAGTAGTGTAGTCGTTTACACCTTCACCTAACACGACACCAACCTTTTGGTGCTGCGTCAGAAAGGGAATCTGACATAAACAGGTGGATCAAACTGTGCTACGCACTGTGTTGACCCTTTGTGAATAAGGGAGTAGTCTTGTAATCTAGGCTGCAGGGAACTTATATGTTGGCAACATGGAAATTTGATTAGGAAGTAAAAAAGGGCTGTAAGTGGCTACATGAGCATGGATGTTGCTACAAAGTTGTTACATTAAATCAGGAATTTTATGGAAAACTATTCAAAACATACCACTGAAGAATTCTCCTTTTTTGTCTTTCTATCTGAAAGGTCACGCATTTGACCCTAACTACCTCTGAATGTTTATGAGCTCCTACATCTGGTTAGTATGTGTCCTTGACTAAAGGAACGCTGAACTCGTTTAATGCGCACTGCTCTGGATTAGAACGTCAGCTCAGTGCTTAACTTTTGCTCCGACTGACACACGGCGTGTAATCCTCGCACACTGCGAGGATTGCCATCCCTGCACCTGGAGAGCTTAAAAATGGTGTGAAGTCAAATAATCTCTGTCTCCTGTCTCATTTGGTGTCAAACTGTGAGGTGACATGGTTAGAAGTGGTGTAATTTTGTGTTTAATCTTGGATTAGCCCGTGTTCATTTTGACACCTCCAGTAACTAATCTGGTTTACAACACCTCAGGGCAAGCAAAGGGGGGGATTCTGATAGATTTTATGGTCCCTTAGTTAATTGTGAGTGAGGCGAGTTTTATATCTTGAATTGCAGGATATTGGTCTAATCCGCAGACGGGGTGAATGTTACTTGCAAAGCAAAGAGCAGAAAAATTCTGTCTTTTGCAGCTCGTGCGCTGACCTCAGCTGTGTGATGCAAAGGCCGATCTGCGCCTCTAATCCTTGTCTATCTGAAAGTGCTGATTGCTTCTGATATTGTGAAATATAGGCTGGTGGCACAGAGATGGACTCCAACCTACGACCCACAAAACTGTTCTACCATTACCTTGTAAAAATTACATTGAGACAGTATGAGATAACATATTCAGTGCAGACAATAAATTCATAAAGTTTAGTGTGCTGATAAGTAAAGTTTGGTCTATGAACTAGCAGTTAGCTTTATATTGTCTTCCTCTTTTTTTTTTGTCTCTGACAGACACCCACAGGTATGTCTGCATTTTGATCTGACAAGCTTCTGCATCATTTGAAATTCCCCATCAGAGTAAATACGCAGCAGCTCGCTGCAGTCCCTTTGTACCTTCCAGCCAATGTGCCGCATTAAGAACACCTGACATATTTTCTTTGCAATACTTTTAATTACAGATTTTTCTTCTTATCATTTTAAAGAAAGAACACATAGGAAGAATATCCTCAGCATTTCGGCACAGACCCGCCGCCATACTGAATGTAAAATATTTTATTCTATTTCTATTAACTTGTAAACTCTGTAAATATAAAATGTGCAGAATTTGTGAAGCAGTGAGAAGATTTCTGATCTGCACTTGCAGTTCAATGGATGATGGTAATGAGTCTGAGAGACCAAACGAGGTAATGCATTTAATTTATCCCTTAATCATTATTATTATTATTATTCTTACTTTTTTTATGCATCACCAGCATAAACAGTGACTGCCTCATGGAGTAGGAAGCTATCAACTTGCACACAACAGCCAACATTACATTAAAGTAAAAAAATAAAATAAAATACATATTTGATTAAAAACAAAGAAAACTTTGGATGTCATGAGTGTTTTCTTCCCATAAGACATTTTGCTGCACTGATCCTCCTACAGCTTTTGATTCCCCTCAGGCAGTTTAGGTTGGTGTTAGGATCTTTATTCATCATTTCATATAGATAATGTAAAAAAAAATGTCTGATAAACACAAGGCTGACAATTCCTATTAAAGATTCTTATTTCTAATTAATTTTCTTGCCTTCTTGCTTCCCCGTGCCAGCCTGACCTTTACAGCTTGCAGCTGTTGTACTCTTCTGGGTGATGAAGTTGCATTCATTTATACAATTTTTGCGATATTGAACAATCAGACTCATATATGTGATCAAGTGAACACCTTTAAAATCTAACAGGACATTGTCTTGTCTGTTTTGTTTTGTTTTTTATGGGGAGGTTAAGCCTCAGAAGACGATGTGTTGCACTGCACTGAGTCGGCCTTGTCAAGTCTGGACACTTAACCTCTCCCTACTAAAAGCTTTCTGGGGTCAGACTAAGTGCAACTCCAGTGTTGAGTAATGGAGCCTCAGTCAAAACAAGTTACATTTCTATGTTTTCAGGAAGCAAAGCCCTTTGTTGGGTCACGTGATCTCAGGATTCTTACTGTATACGGAGAGGTGGAGTCGCACTATGGAATCAAAAAGTAGTTGGATATGTAGGATCCGGTCTTTATCTCGCTGTTGTCACATTTTAAAGAAACAGTCAAAGCATTATGTTCAGTATGTGATGAGCTTTGAGCTTTTGCTGACCTGCAGCAGTCTTCTTAAACTTCTTTCTTTTTTTTTCAGTTCACAGCTGTTAGCTGAAAGCTGCTCTCTGTTAGTCTTGCTCCATTATCTCTCCTTTTTACCCAAACTGTAATTGATTTGGATTTCTTCTTTTCTTGTGTGTTTCCACAGGCCATTCGCTGCACACTGGTGAACTGCACGTGTGAGTGTTTCCAGCCAGGGAAGATTCACCTACGAACATGTGACCAGTGCAAACATGGCTGGGTAGCTCATGGTGAGAAAATCACATGACCATAAATCATTAAGGTTGTTGTTGTATCTACCAAAATTAGTTATTGAAATAATGAATAGATTCATCCTTTAGGGTTTTCATAAAACTACTTTATGTTTCTATATAGCTGGGCTCTATATAGAAATTATCATAGTACAACTAATATTATCTGTGTTCTGTTAACTTTACTAAAACTGTACTAAAATCCAAATGATTTTTGCTAATTTTCCACAGTAAAAGTAACTTTGCGGTTCGTTTGCTTCTGGTTTTTTTGTTTGTTTGTTTTTTTTGCTTTCAAAGACTCTTGTTTTTGCATCTTAGATCAAAAAAAAGAAAGAAAAACTCTACAGCCGCAAGAGAGATAGAGTAGCAAGAGACCACACCTTATGAGTTTTTCAAGCGGGTAAAAGAAAAAGGGAGAGGAGGCAAGAAAGTACAAAGAGAAGAAGGAGGGTGTGGGGGGGGTGAAGATAAAAGAAAACACCTGTTTGGCTTGCGTCCGCAGAAGCGCAGGCCATGGGCCCTTCAGCAGATCGCACAGGACCCCATTGACTATTTTTTAATCTCTCCCTCTGAACTGTCAAGCACCCATCTCTCCTCTCCCCCACTTTTCATTTCATGTCGGCATTGGCAGGGACTCTGACAAGTAGTTCTTCATTTTTTATTATGTTCGTGTCTGGCTGTGCTGTGTTGTCAGGCAAAGCCCTCGTCAGCAGGAAAAAAAAAAAAA
>NW_005187423.1:1830499-1832999 GCF_000239375.1 Pundamilia nyererei | reverse complement strand
GCACATGCATATATGGTTTGGTCTTCCAAGATTGTAAGTGGAACAGCATGATCAGGACAAAGTGGTTTGTATGTGGAAACAGCCTCTGTGTGTAACGAGCTCACCAGTTCAGTTAGTTTCTTTAGGACACACACAAATACACATGCAAAAAATAACAATCCGGCAGTCTTACGATACTCCCAATCTGTACGTTACAGGAAGGACGTACAGCCTGGCAATATTATGATAATAAAATAAAACTAAATCTAATAGAATGATTTTGATTTTTTTTTAACTAAAAAAACATGTTTATTGACTGTCATATTTAATACAAAATAAACACCAGCGCCTGTACTAGTTATTATTAAGTCAGTTTTCATTTATATTGAGTATTGACCCTATTAAATAATATAAACAAGCATCAAAGTGCCACATTTGAGAAGCTAAAAAAAACAACTAGATTTTTGAGATTTTTGCTCCATTGAATAACAGCAATTAAGTGATTTTTTTTTTTGCGGCTGCGTCAGCTTGAAAATCCCCTCGCGCCTCATTCAAACCCGACGTTTTCCCTGAGAAGCCTGACTCAAAGCGTTAAGTCTGCAGTGTGAGAAAGCCTTGCATTGAGCAACCATTGGAGCGCTGGTGCTTCCCATAGTTGTAGCCTCTGTGTTTTTATCAGCTGGTTCTAATAGTCAGCTGGTGGGAGCACTGTTGCTCAACTGCTCAGCCTCATGTCACGCTACTGACTAAATCCTCTAGATCTCCTCAGAAGGGCTTCAAAGGGGCCGCGGCCACAGAGAAGCAGCCAGTCACTTAAGGACAGTAAGTAGTCATTGTACGGCCCTATTAGCCCGTAAGTAGCTATGAAATTCAATCATCTTCACCGAGCCTCCGGGCGACGCCTTATGTCAGGGGTGTGTTTCCCACCGCTGCATCGCACTAAATGAGAGATAAAAATGAGATGAACTTTATTGCAGATGATAGATAATAAGTTGTCTTTTTTTTTATACTCGTGTCAGGGGACATTATTCGATGATAAATTACTTTAGCGTGATCCTGGCAGTCTGGCTTTCAAAGGGTTGCTTGTACTGATGTAGGATTTGAACGAAGGTGCTGAGGCCACAGGAGTAACAAAATTAATTTTTATTTCAATAAGATATGATATAAATTACTGCCATTACCAAGAAGATGCGTGCATGATTTCGGAACTAGTATGATGTAACGAAGCCTCTCGTCAACGCACATTTTACAGCGTGTTTGAAGGTCGTCAGCAGTGGACTGCTTTTATTTAAACTTGCTTATTCTGCCTTTATTATTTCCAGTAGGAACTGACGATTGTCCCAGTAGGTTGAGTATGATCACAGCGAGCGAGCCAAACACCTACATACCTTACGAACAGTATACATTGATGTACAAAAATAAACATCAGCAATCATTCATGTGTTGTTCATTCATATCAGAAGCATCGGTGGATGCTTCTGCATAAGAACGTTTGGGTTAACTACCGTGATTACAGCCTCTCAAATCAAGACTTGATTACCCTGCAGGGCAGACTCGTTTACTTTACAGTAAAGGAATATTATAAATAGCGTTTTATTTCAACTTAACTGTATAAATAAACCTTAACGTCTCAGGCATTCAGTTCATTTAAACTCTATATTTTACCCATGATAAAAACTCAGCAACTTATCAAATGGTGTTTCTGTCTTTCTTTCTTTCTTTTATTTTTTTTATAGGCTGACATTGAATAACCTTAAAATGTCTGTGGAATCATCAAAATTGGAGCTAAGAGGTTTTCCACCAGAGAGTGATGGCTGATAGTTATGCACGTGTGCCTGTGGTGGGTTTTTTTTACCCTTTAAGCTGCTTTCCCTGCGATTTCTCCCATATTCCCCTGATTTCAGGTTCAATCCAAGGCAGTATGTGAACAACACAGACACATTTATTGGTTGCCAGGATCTTTTTTTTTGCCCTTCATCTTGGCAGGACTTTTACCTTGTCCACTGCTCAGGCCTTCGTGCTTTTCTCCCTCCGTCCTCCCTCCTCTCCCATGGTTGCTTCCAGACAGACCCTCGGCCAATGTGCACCAGATGCCCCCACCCCTCCAAGACAACCACCGCCGCCGCCGCCCCATCCCGCAGCCTGTCACTGCTCACTCCTCTGTTCGATACCGACAGATGGAATTGCTATCAGCGCTGGCTTCTCTCTGTCTCAGCCTCTGTCTCCCACACTCCCTGCTGTCTATTTTGTCTTCTTCTTTCTTATCCCGTACCAAGTAAAAAAACAAGTAAAGAGAGAGAGAAAGACTGAGTGGAAATAGAGAGAGAGATAGAGCCTTTGCAGCCAACATGTGGGCTGAAGCCCAGGGTTTTCCTGAGCGACATTTTCAGTAATGTTCTGTCCTTGTAGAACATTGGGCTGCCTCCGCTTTTATGAGATGTGGTTTTCCTGACTCCACACAGCTTCCAGGAGACCCAGATGGAACCGCTAACAACCACCACCGCCACACAACCGCACACAC
>NW_005187423.1:1825235-1830479 GCF_000239375.1 Pundamilia nyererei | reverse complement strand
CACACACACACACACACACACACACACACACACACACACACGCACACACAAACAGCCTTACCCTAATTGCACGCACACTCAGAGGAATGCTTATTCAAACTATCGCACACACATACAGCCACAAAATCACACTCATCCACCCGAAAAGCTCTCCAACATGGGGCTTTGTTTCAGTGGCAGACGTCCATGCACGAGGATGTGTTTAATGTGAATTATGCTGTAAAACATCTTCGATTTTTTTCTATTGTTATTATTATTATTATTACTCACTTGGTAAATATGTTGCTTCCCCTGTGAGTCTTCACATCGAAGTTAGGTGTAGATTTTTGGGAGAAAACAAACAAAAAAAAAAAGAACTGTAATGTTGTACATGTGTACTTACACATGTGGAATATGGGATGTAATTACATGGATTAGGGTGCAACAGTGTTTGTGTAAGGCAGGAAACCATTTCCAGTTGCAGGTGGGTCCTGAGGCCTCAGTGAAGGTACCACTCTGCTTCTCTATAGTGGTTTAGAAAGGTATTTACTGAGTTAGAGTCACATTTCAAAATTTCTGTCTCCTTTTTTTCTTGCCTTTCTCCCACTCCACTCCCCCTCCCGTCTTCTGTCTCTCACTCTGTCAACTGTGAAGGTCACCATATCTCTTGATCCTCGCCTGAGAAACTTCCATTTTAGGTAGTCAGGCTGTGCACAACAACATTTTTTGGACACAATCCCCTTCTCCATTCTCCTCCATACGGCACACTTGTAACCCCCATTTTCCTCCTGTCCTCCTGTCCTCCTCTCCACCCTCCATCACCTCCAAATGCCCCCCTCCCACCCCCTCTCAGAACCTGTTTTCTGTTATCACAACTTAATGCCTCACCCTGGGAGATGGACGGGGGAGAAAGCATTCTCCTAAGGTGGAAATTCTTATGTTCATATGGTTATGATTTGGTGGGGAGGTCAGGCTCGATTTTTGCTGGAAGGCTTATGGTTGGCTCTGTGCTGGCCGTACTGGGCTCCAGACACTTCAAAGACAGCCGGTGTACTGAATCAAGGTGATTCTTACCCCCTTTGTATGCACACACACACAGACACACACTTGTCCTCCCTAGGGCTCTTAAGGGTGTCTTCTTCCTTCTTATTCTCAATCACTCACCTCTTAGTAAGCTAGAGATAAAAGGATGCGATTTCAGATAAGAGGATCAGCCAGAGAAAGGTAGATCAGCATTATCAGTAAGGCATTAAAACCACACCATTTGATAACACAGCCAATTTTGCATGTTGAAAAATACTTTTCAACAAGAAACGTCCAGTCCGACACGCACCATGTGATAATATGCAATCGAAAAATTATGCAATGTTTGCAGAATCTGTAAACCTTTAAACTGTCCCTTTTCTCACAGCTTGAAGAGCTCGCAGCCAGCTCCTTATACAAGACCTGCCCATGCCAAATCCTCAGTCCCTCACTCTTGAATCCTTAGCCCGAGCCCTCAAATGAATTCAAGCTGGAGAAGAAAGGTTATGAGCAGGTTACATTGTATGCAGGAATTTGGGAAATAATTCCTCTTATATTGGATTTGGAAGGTAGTCTGAATTTTACCATAGATTCAACAAGGCCTCACAAGCTGCTGCACAAATTCAGAGGAAAAAAAAAAGATATATAATGATATGAAACCAGTTTTTCTGCTTGGTTTTACATAGTTTAAGCCCATTTGACTGTGTCATGCAGTGAAGGTAGAAAAACAAGTATATTCTAGTGTTTCGTGTAGTGTGTCGTCTTTAACCAGTAGTCTGGCTGACTGAACGTGTTGGATTGCTTGCATTTTAAAATATTTTCTGCTCATGTCTTTGTTTTGGCAGAATATTAGGGATATATTCTCGATATTTTTGCAGTGTGTCATGACAGAAAGGAGTTACCTGTAAGCATGACCTCAGTTGTGCCATGACATGACTCATTCACTGACCTGACATCATTTTCAAGCAATTACACCACATTACAAAAATCCCTAAGTGCATCAATTACATGCTTGTTGGCCATATGTAGACTTCAAAATATTATTTTAACTAAAACAGGGTGATCCAGTCTGTAATCAAATTCATAAATCAGGTATATTCAATGTCCAAATATGTGAGTGATGCATGTGTTTGAGTGTGCATGTCTGAGGAGATGGATCTAAAGGAATCTGATTGGGAAGGCAACATGCTGTGCAGGGCAAACATTGCAAGGGAAAATGATATGCTTAGCATACATGGTCAGGTCTAGGGGCTCCAATGGGATCCCAGTTGGGGTTTTTATCAAACCACACTCACAGGCACACACACGCACAAACACACACATACACACAAGGTATATCCCTCTCAAATCCCCATGATCAGCCTGACTTCAAAGTCTAGTAGCCAATGCTATAGCTTTATCTGAGACGCTGGTTTGATTCCCTGGCTCCATCTCTTCCCATGGACCCCACTCTAACACACACACCCTCCTTTCTACGAACTTTCAGCCTCTCTCTGAGAAAAGTAGCTATCGCTGTCCACTTGTCTCAAAGTGGAGAAAAGGGGCCACCGGTGCTTTTCTTCTTCCCTTCTAAGTTCCACCCGCATGTCATAATTAGACTAAAAAAGGAATATTCTGCCTATATTAATGGGCGCCCTCTTTCTCTTTATCCCCTCTGAACACATCGTTCCTCCTCCTCGGCGGTTTCATGTGATATGCGCTACACTGATCAGTGTAATGGGATCTCTGGTTCTCTCGCAGCGCATTTGCCTTTCTCTTTTTACCCAGTGTCCATGTCCCAGGAAACTTCCCTCAATAGGTCCTCGCTGGAAGCCGAAGCATCCCAGGAGAGACTTCCACAGTCATCCATACGCCCTAATTGAAACTGGGGATCTACCAGGCTGTTATCAGGAATTTTTATTTACCTCAGCCAGCCTCTGTCCTCTTTACTTTTCAAAGGAGCCCATGTTATAATTACCTCCTCAAACAGAATCCCCCCTCTTTCTGTCAGCATCCCTCGCTGCATAGATCCTTTTCATAAGTTATAATATCCTGTCTTGCCTGCATTGGAAGGAGGAAATGGCTTCTGAATTCTGAAGTAGCTTTTCAGGGGGCTGGGGATGGCTTGTTGTTGCAGAGGGAAATTGAATTTTACTTCAAGGTCAGCGACACTAATGACGGTGTGGGAAGGTGTTGATCCCGTGTAGCACTGGTTTGTCTAGCAGCATCCCACTGTATCGATCCACATGAGATATTCCAGTCCTGCATTGATTGTCACACTGAATTGTTTAGGGAGTGCTGTGGAAATTACTTGTGTAGAATAAGCACTGACTGGGGACTTTTGTGGACAGAAAAATAGAGATTTCAGACTAAAAAGCACCGACAGAAGTAGAAGAAGTACAATCACGGCAATAATGGACAATACGTAAATTCTCAAACGATGAGAAACTATGATTTATCTGACCGTTCGTATGGCAGCCCAAAGTGGAAATGTCCCTTTAGAGGCCGAAATGTTCACAAATACTCACATCATACAGGTTTCCCTGAGAGTGAGAATTTTAACCAATCACTTTCATTTGCCTGCATTTTATATGCAAGATGGTTAGTTATGGGTAAATGCCCCACGGTGTGAGTGAATGTGTGTCACTTCCCCCACAAATGGAAACATTTAGACACTGAAGTGTGTCCTGAGGTGAGAGATGTAGAAGCTCTCACTCATAAAGTAGCGGGGAGGCGGCTTGTGGAGGAAATGAGCTAGGCAGACTGGTGGAGGGAAAGGAGTGTGACACACACATCGGAGGACCTCACACACACACATGCCGGTGAACCACACACTGGAGAGTACTGTAGTTGTCCTTTGCACCATTTCTATCACCGTTTCATTTTTCACCAGTGGCCCCAGCTGTGTTTGACTTCCTGTATTTTCTACGTGATGCTGTGGTGTCATTGGCAGAGAGGACACAGCTTGCACTGTACCGCTGTGTTGTGCGGCACTGGTTAAAATGTTAACTGACCCCATCGTGAACCGACACCAGTGGTGAGACACCTGTGGAAGTTTGCCGCCGAATACAAAATAATGTGTGATGGTTTGCTGAAACAGAACAGACCCATTTGAGTTTAGACTTAAGTGACTGGTTTGTGCATTTTTGTAGGTCAGCACCTCACCAGCGTATTGTAAAGCCCTAATCCTTTCACTCTTTCTCTCTTTCTCTCTGATGCGTTTTGCCTGAGTGCCTTTATTAAGCAGGATGACCTGTCATGCAGGTGTGAGGAGAAGGCGATGACTCCCGTGCCCACCCCACATCCTCATTCTCTCTTCCTCCCTCTGCTACTGGTCTAAAGAAAGACACTGCCTCTCCAGCACCAATTGGTCTGGCTTCACTTCACATGAGACAGGAGAGGAGAAGTGGACAAAGGGTTTGAGGAAGGGTAGGGGAAGGAGGGGTTGGGGCTAGAGTGATGCTTCAGTGTGAGGGCAAATCTGTGCACTTCACTTTTAAGGAAGAAACTTTAAAGTCGAATTCCATCATAGGTCAATCCGTTTGTTTGCTTTTTGTTGTTAATGGTGATTGATATTAGCATGCATTTGAAGCTTAAAGACATTTTTTCTGTTTATTTATTTCTTTTTATTCCCAGCAATGCCAATAAACAATCAGCGCATTAAGTGGCGAGCAAATGGAATCAATTCATCCAGTTTTGCGCAGATGAGTGCAGAAAACGAGGCGTGAAGCAGCTGCTCTCTGTGTTTGGAGTCCCTAATTAGGAGCCCATTACAAAGCATCTCAGCATGGTGCTACCCTGATTGTTTATTAGAATTTCACTAAGGTGAAGGCGAGTGAGAGAGAGAGAAAAGGCGACTAATAATAGTAATAAATGGCTAATAAATGTATACCTAACAGAGAGCGAGAGACACACACACACGCAGCCTTGGTGAATGCCAGCCCCTGGGCTGCCTACAAAACTACTCTTGTAAAAAGTGAGGGAAAAAAAATTAAAATCTCTTGCAGCACTGTGAATATGCTTGGCTCAGTCCTCTTAAAGTCTGTCTTATTAAATGGGTAAGTGGCTGAGTGCTGGGACCACCAAGTGAGCTGTGCTGTCACTGGCACACTGCTCTCTGTGGGCTGAGTGCTGCAGACACAGACAGGATATGATACACGGTCACCAAAAATACTGGTTTTAATCACGATGATACATCAGTTCCTGGCCCTCACAGCTCACCAGTGGCATTGCTAAGTCTTTTCTAGTTCCGGATTTAAAAAA